>NW_027190046.1:0-59186 GCF_040958095.1 Procambarus clarkii
TGTTCCCCACGCCAGTGTACTATTCCCCACACCAGTGTAACTGTTCCCACACCAGTGTACTGTTCCCCACGTCAAGGTACTGTTCCCACGCCAGTGTACTGTTCCCCCACGCCAGTGTACTGTTCCCCACGCCAGTGTACTGTTCCCCACACTAGTGTACTGCTTCCCCACGCCAGTGTACTGTCCCCACGCCAGTGTACTATTTCCCCTACACCAGTGTACTGTTTCCCCACGTCAAAGTACTGTTCTCCCACGCCAAGTGTACTGTCTCCCACGCTAGTGTACTGTTCCCCACGCCAGTGTACTGGTTCCCCACGCCAGTGTACTGTTCCCCACAGCCAGTGTACTGTTCCCCACGTCAGTGTACTGTTCCCCACACACAGTGTACTGTTCCCCACGACAGTGTACGTTCCCCACATCAAAGTACTGTTCCCCACGCCAGTGTACTGTTCCCCACGCCAGTGTACTGTTCCCTACGCCAGTGTACTGTTCCCCACACCAGTGTACTGTTCCCCACACCAGTGTACTGTTCCCCACGCCAGTGTACTGTTCCCCACGTCAAAGTACTGTTCCCACGCCAGTGCTCACTGTTTCCCCACGCCAGTGTACTGTTCCCCACGCCAGTGTACTGTTCCCCACGTCAAAGTACTGTTCCCCACGCCAGTGTACTATTCCCCACACCAGTGTACTGTTCCCCACACCAGTGTACTGTTCCCCACGCCAGTGTACTGTTCCCCACGCCAGTGTACTGTTCCCCACGCCAGTGTACTGTTCCCCACGTCAAAGTACTGTTTCCCCACACCAGTCGTACTGTTCCCCACGTCAAAGTACTGTTCCCCACGCCAGTGTACTGTTCCCTACGCCAGTGTACTGTTCCCCACACCACTTAACTGTTCCCCACACCAGTGTACTGTTCCCACGCCAGTGTACTGTTCCCCACGTCAGTGTACTGTTCCCCACACCAGTGTACTGTTCCGCACACCAGTGTACTGTTCCCCACGACAGTGTACTGTTCCCCACGTCAGTGTACTGTTCCCCACGTCAAAGTACTGTTCCCCACACCAGTGTACTGTTCCCCACGCCAGTGTACTGTTCCCCACGTCAAAGTACTGTTCCCCACGTCAAAGTACTGTTCCCCACGCAAGTGTACTGTTCCCCACGACAGTGTACTGTTCCCCACGTCAAAGTACTGTTCCCCACGCCAGTGTACTGTTCCCCACGCCAGTGTACTGTTCCCCACACCAGTGTACTGTTTCCCACACCAGTGTACTGTTCCCCACGCCAGTGTACTGTTCCCCACGTCAAAGTACTGTTCCCCACGCCAGTGTACTGTTCCCCACGCCAGTGTACTGTTCCCCACGCCAGTGTACTGTTCCCCACGTCAAAGTACTGTTCCCCACGCCAGTGTACTGTTCCCCACGCCAGTGTACTGTTCCCCACACCAGTGTACTGTTCCCCACGCCAGTGTACTGTTCCCCACACCAGTGTACTGTTCCCCTACACCAGTGTACTGTTCCCCACACCAGTGTACTGTTCCCCACGCCAGTGTACTGTTCCCCACGCAAGTGTACTGTTCCCCACGACAGTGTACTGTTCCCCACGCCAGTATACTGTTCCCCACGCCAGTGTACTGTTCCCCACGTCAAAGTACTGTTCTCCCACGCCAGTGTACTGTTCCCCACACCAGTGTACTGTTCCCCACGCCAGTGTACTGTTCCCCACGCCAGTGTACTGTTCCCCACGTCAAAGTACTGTTCCCCACACCAGTGTACTGTTCCCCACGACAGTGTACTGTTCCCCACGTCAAAGTACTGTTCCCCACGCCAGTGTACTGTTCCCCACGCCAGTGTACTGTTTCCCATGTCAAAGTACTGTTCCCCACACCAGTATACTGTTCCCCACGACAGTGTACTGTTCCCCACGTCAAAGTACTGTTCCCCACACCAGTGTACTGTTCCCCACGACAGTGTACTGTTCCCACGCCAGTGTACTGTTCCCCACGCCAGTGTACTGTTCCCCAAGCCAGTGTACTGTTCCCCACGTCAAAGTACTGTTCCCCACACCAGTGTACTGTTCCCCACGACAGTGTACTGTTCCCCACATCAAAGTACTGTTCCCCACGCAAGTGTACTGTTCCCCACGACAGTGTACTGTTCCCCACGCCAGTGTACTGTTCCCCACGTCAAAGTACTGTTCCTCACGCCAGTGTACTGTTCCCCACGCCAGTGTACTGTTCCCCACACCAGTGTACTGTTCCCCACACCAGTGTACTGTTCCCCACACCAGTGTACTGTTCCCCACACCAGTGTACTGTTCCCCACGCCAGTGTACTGTTCCCCACGTCAAAGTACTGTTCCCCACGCCAGTGTACTGTTCCCCACGCCAGTGTACTGTTCCCCACGCCAGTGTACTGTTCCCCACGTCAAAGTACTGTTCCCCACGCCAGTGTACTATTCCCCACACCAGTGTACTGTTCCCCACACCAGTGTACTGTTCCCCACGTCAAAGTACTGTTCCCCACGCCAGTGTACTGTTCCCCACGCCAGTGTACTGTTCCCCACACCAGTGTACTGTTCCCCACACTAGTGTACTCTTCCCCACGCCAGTGTACTGTTCCCCACGCCAGTGTACTATTCCCTACACCAGTGTACTGTTCCCCACGTCAAAGTACTGTTCCCCACGCCAGTGTACTGTTCCCCACGCCAGTGTACTGTTCCCCACGCCAGTGTACTGTTCCCCACGCCAGTGTACTGTTCCCCACACCAGTGTACTGTTCCCCACGTCAGTGTACTGTTCCCCTTACCAGTGTACTGGTCCCCACACCAGTGTACTGTTCCCCACATCAAAGTACTGTTCCCCACGCCAGTGTACTGTTCCCCACGCCAGTGTACTGTTCCCTACGCCAGTGTACTGTTCCCCACGACGGTGTACTGTTCCCCATACCAGTGTACTGTTCCCCACACCAGTGTACTGTTCCCCACACCATTGTACTGTTCCTCACGTCAGTGTACTGTTCCCCACACCAGTGTACTGTTCCCCACACCAATGTACTGTTCCCCACGCCAGTGTACTCTTCCCCACACCAGTGTACTGTTCCCCACACCAGTGTACTGTTCCCCACGTCAGTGTACTGTTCCCCACGCCAGTGTACTGTTCCCCACGCCAGTGTACTGTTCCCCACACCAGTGTACTGTTGTTCCCCACACCAGTGTACTGTTCCCTACATCAGTGTACTGTTCCCCACGCCAGTGTACTCTTCCCCACGACAGTGTACTGTTCCCCACGCCAGTGTACTGTTCCCCACACCAGTGTACTGTTGTTCCCCACACCAGTGTACTGTTCCCTACATCAGTGTACTGTTCCCCAGCCAGTGTACTCTTCCCCACGCCAGTGTACTGTTCCCCACGCCAGTGTACTGTTCCCCACGTCAGTGTACTGTTCCCCACGTCAAAGTACTGTTCCTCACGCCAGTGTACTGTTCCCCACGCCAGTGTACTGTTCCCCACACCAGTGTACTGTTCCCCACACCAGTGTACTGTTCCCCACACCAGTGTACTGTTCCCCACACCAGTGTACTGTTCCCCACGCCAGTGTACTGTTCCCCACGTCAAGTACTGTTCCCCACGCCAGTGTACTGTTCCCCACGCCAGTGTACTGTTCCCCACGCCAGTGTACTGTTCCCCACGTCAAAGTACTGTTCCCCACGCCAGTGTACTATTCCCCACACCAGTGTACTGTTCCCCACACCAGTGTACTGTTCCCCACGCCAGTGTACTGTTCCCCACGCCAGTGTACTGTTCCCCACGCCAGTGTACTGTTCCCCACGTCAAAGTACTGTTCCCCACACCAGTGTACTGTTCCCCACGTCAAAGTACTGTTCCCCACGCCAGTGTACTGTTCCCTACGCCAGTGTACTGTTCCCCACACCACTGAACTGTTCCCCACACCAGTGTACTGTTCCCACGCCAGTGTACTGTTCCCCACGTCAGTGTACTGTTCCCCACGTCAAAGTACTGTTCCCCACACCAGTGTACTGTTCCCCACGCCAGTGTACTGTTCCCCACGCCAGTGTACTGTTCCCCACACCAGTGTACTGTTCCCCACGCCAGTGTACTGTTCCCCACACCAGTGTACTGTTCCCCACACCAGTGTACTGTTCCCCACACCAGTGTACTGTTCCCCACGCCAGTGTACTGTTCCCCACGTCAAAGTACTGTTCCCCACGCCAGTGTACTGTTCCCCACGCCAGTGTACTGTTCCCCACGCCAGTGTACTGTTCCCCACGTCAAAGTACTGTTCTCCACGCCAGTGTACTGTTCCTCACACCAGTGTACTGTTCCCTACACCAGTGTACTGTTCCCCACGCCAGTGTACTGTTCCCCACGCCAGTGTACTGTTCCCCACGTCAAAGTACTGTTCCCCACACCAGTGTACTGTTCCCCACGACAGTGTACTGTTCCCCACGTCAAAGTACTGTTCCCCACGCCAGTGTACTGTTCCCCACGCCAGTGTACTGTTTCCCACTGTCAAAGTACTGTTCCCCACACCAGTAGTACTGTTCCCCACGACAGTGTACTGTTCCCCACGTCAAAGTACTGTTCCCCACACCAGTGTACTGTTCCCCACGACAGTGTACTGTTTCCCACGCCAGTGTACTGTTCCCCACGCCAGTGTACTGTTCTCCAAGCCAGTGTACTGTTCCCCACGTCAAAGTACTGTTCCCCACACCAGTGTACTGTTCCCCACGACAGTGTACTGTTCCCCACATCAAAGTACTGTTCCCCACGCCAGTGTACTGTTCCCCACGACAGTGTACTGTTCCCCACGCCAGTGTACTGTTCCCCACGTCAAAGTACTGTTCCTCACGCCAGTGTACTGTTCCCCACGCCAGTGTACTGTTCCCCACACCAGTGTACTGTTCCCCACACCAGTGTACTGTTCCCACACCAGTGTACTGTTCCCCACACCAGTGTACTGTTCCCCACGCCAGTGTACTGTTCCCCACGTCAAAGTACTGTTCCCCACGCCAGTGTACTGTTCCCCACGCCAGTGTACTGTTCCCCACGCCAGTGTACTGTTCCCCACGTCAAAGTACTGTTCCCCACGCCAGTGTACTATTCCCCACACCAGTGTACTGTTCCCCACACCAGTGTACTGTTCCCCACGCCAGTGTACTATTCCCCACGCCAGTGTACTGTTCCCCACGCCAGTGTACTGTTCCCCACGTCAAAGTACTGTTCCCCACACCAGTGTACTGTTCCCCACGTCAAAGTACTGTTCCCCACGCCAGTGTACTGTTCCCTACGCCAGTGTACTGTTCCCCACACCACTGAACTGTTCCCCACACCAGTGTACTGTTCCCACGCCAGTGTACTGTTCCCCACGTCAGTGTACTGTTCCCCACACCAGTGTACTGTTCCGCACACCAGTGTACTGTTCCCCACGACAGTGTACTGTTCCCCACGTCAGTGTACTGTTCCCCACGTCAAAGTACTGTTCCCCACACCAGTGTACTGTTCCCCACGCCAGTGTACTGTTCCCCACGTCAAAGTACTGTTCCCCACATCAAAGTACTGTTCCCCACGCAAGTGTACTGTTCCCCACGACAGTGTACTGTTCCCCACGTCAAAGTACTGTTCCCCACGCCAGTGTACTGTTCCCCACGCCAGTGTACTGTTCCCCACACCAGTGTACTGTTTCCCACACCAGTGTACTGTTCCCCACGCCAGTGTACTGTTCCCCACGTCAAAGTACTGTTCCCCACGCCAGTGTACTGTTCCCCACGCCAGTGTACTGTTCCCCACGCCAGTGTACTGTTCCCCACGTCAAAGTACTGTTCCCCACGCCAGTGTACTGTTCCCCACGCCAGTGTACTGTTCCCCACACCAGTGTACTGTTCCCCACGCCAGTGTACTGTTCCCCACACCAGTGTACTGTTCCCCACACCAGTGTACTGTTCCCCACACCAGTGTACTGTTCCCCACGCCAGTGTACTGTTCCCCACGTCAAAGTACTGTTCCCCACGCCAGTGTACTGTTCCCCACGCCAGTGTACTGTTCCCCACGCCAGTGTACTGTTCCCCACGTCAAAGTACTGTTCTCCACGCCAGTGTACTGTTCCCCACACCAGTGTACTGTTCCCCACACCAGTGTACTGTTCCCCACGCCAGTGTACTGTTCCCCACGCCAGTGTACTGTTCCCCACGTCAAAGTACTGTTCCCCACACCAGTGTACTGTTCCCCACGACAGTGTACTGTTCCCCACGTCAAAGTACTTTTCCCCACGTCAAAGTACTGTTCCCCACGCCAGTGTACTGTTCCCCACGCCAGTGTACTGTTTCCCACGTCAAAGTACTGTTCCCCACACCAGTGTACTGTTCCCCACGACAGTGTACTGTTCCCCACGTCAAAGTACTGTTCCCCACACCAGTGTACTGTTCCCCACGACAGTGTACTGTTTCCCACGCCAGTGTACTGTTCCCCACGCCAGTGTACTGTTCCCCACGCCAGTGTACTGTTCCCCACGTCAAAGTACTGTTCCCCACACCAGTGTACTGTTCCCCACGACAGTGTACTGTTCCCCACATCAAAGTACTGTTCCCCACGCAAGTGTACTGTTCCCCACGACAGTGTACTGTTCCCCACATCAAAGTACTGTTCCCCACGCCAGTGTACTGTTCCCCACGCCAGTGTACTGTTCCCCACGCCAGTGTACTGTTCCCCACACCAGTGTACTGTTTCCCACACCAGTGTACTGTTCCCCACGCCAGTGTACTGTTCCCCACGTCAAAGTACTGTTCCCCACGCCAGTGTACTGTTCCCCACGCCAGTGTACTGTTCCCCACGCCAGTGTACTGTTCCCCACGTCAAAGTACTGTTCCCCACGCCAGTGTACTGTTCCCCACGCCAGTGTACTGTTCCCCACACCAGTGTACTGTTCCCCACGCCAGTGTACTGTTCCCAACACCAGTGTACTGTTCCCCACACCAGTGTACTGTTCCCCACACCAGTGTACTGTTCCCCACGCCAGTGTACTGTTCCCCACGTCAAAGTACTGTTCCCCACGCCAGTGTACTGTTCCCCTCGCCAGTGTACTGTTCCCCACGCCAGTGTACTGTTCCCCACGTCAAAGTACTGTTCCCCACGCCAGTGTACTGTTCCCCACGACAGTGTACTGTTCCCCACGTCAAAGTACTGTTCCCCACACCAGTGTACTGTTCCCCACGACAGTGTACTGTTCCCCACGCCAGTGTACTGTTCCCCACGCCAGTGTACTGTTCCCCACGCCAGTGTACTGTTCCCCACGTCAAAGTACTGTTCCCCACACCAGTGTACTGTTCCCCACGACAGTGTACTGTTCCCCACGTCAAAGTACTGTTCCCCACGCCAGTGTACTGTTCCCCACGCCAGTGTACTGTTCCCCACACCAGTGTACTGTTCCCCACACCAGTGTACTGTTCCCCACGCCAGTGTACTGTTCCCCACGTCAGTGTACTGTTCCCCACACCAGTGTACAGTTCCCCACACCAGTGTACTGTTCCCCACACCAGTGTACTGTTCCCCACGCCAGTGTACTGTTCCCCACGTCAAAGTACTGTTACCCACGCCAGTGTACTGTTCCCCACGCCAGTGTACTGTTCCCCACACCAGTGTACTGTTCCAAACACTAGTGTACTCTTCCCCACGCCAGTGTACTGTTCCCCACGCCAGTGTACTATTCCCTACACCAGTGTACTGTTCCCCACGTCAAAGTACTGTTCCCCACGCCAGTGTACTGTTCCCCACGCCAGTGTACTGTTCCCCACGCCAGTGTACTCTTCCCCACGCCAGTGTACTGTTCCCCACACCAGTGTACTGTTCCCCACGTCAGTGTACTGTTCCCCACACCAGTGTACTGGTCCCCACACCAGTGTACTGTTCCCCACATCAAAGTACTGTTCCCCACGCCAGTGTACTGTTCCCCACGCCAGTGTACTGTTCCCTACGCCAGTGTACTGTTCCCCACGACGGTGTACTGTTCCCCATACCAGTGTACTGTTCCCCACACCAGTGTACTGTTCCCCACACCATTGTACTGTTCCTCACGTCAGTGTACTGTTCCCCACACCAGTGTACTGTTCCCCACACCAATGTACTGTTCCCCACGCCAGTGTACTCTTCCCCACACCAGTGTACTGTTCCCCACACCAGTGTACTGTTCCCCACGTCAGTGTACTGTTCCCCACGCCAGTGTACTGTTCCCCACGCCAGTGTACTGTTCCCCACACCAGTGTAGTGTTGTTCCCCACACCAGTGTACTGTTCCCTACATCAGTGTACTGTTCCCCACGCCAGTGTACTCTTCCCCACGACAGTGTACTGTTCCCCACGCCAGTGTACTGTTCCCCACACCAGTGTACTGTTGTTCCCCACACCAGTGTACTGTTCCCTACATCAGTGTACTGTTCCCCACGCCAGTGTACTCTTCCCCACGACAGTGTACTGTTCCCCACGTCAAAGTACTGTTCCCCACGCCAGTGTACTGTTCCCCACGCCAGTGTACTGTTCCCCACGTCAGTGTACTGTTCCCCACGTCAAAGTACTGTTCCTCACGCCAGTGTACTGTTCCCCACGCCAGTGTACTGTTCCCCACGTCAGTGTACTGTTCCCCACACCAGTGTACTGTTCCCCACACCAGTGTACTGTTCCCCACCCCAGTGTACTGTTTCCCACACCAGTGTACTGTTCCCCACACTAGTGTACTGTTCCCCACGTCAGTGTACTATTCCCCACGCCAATGTACTCTTCCCCAATGTACTCATACCTGATCAACCAGGCTGTGACTCATACGTCAGGCTGCGAGCAGCCGCATCTAACAGCCTGGTTGATCAGTCCAGCAACCAGGAGGCCTGGTCGACGACCGGGCCGCGGGGACACTAAGCCCCGGAAGCACCTCAAGGTAGCCTCAAGGTAGGTAGCCCACGACAGTGTACTGTTCCCCACACCAGTGTACTGTTCCCCACGCCAGTGTACTGTTCCCCACGCCAGTGTACTGTTCCCTCACGCCAGTGTACTGTTCTCCACGCCAGTGTTCTGTTTCCCACGACAGTGAACTGTTCCCCACGACAGTGTACTGTTCCCCACACCAGTGTACTGTTCCCCACGTCAGTGTACTGTTCCCCACACCAGTGTACTGTTCCCCACGTCAGTGTACTGTTCCCCACGCCAGTGTACTCTTCCCCACGACAGTGTACTGTTCCCCACACCAGTGTACTCATCCCCACACCAGTGTACTGTTCCCCACACCAGTGTACTGTTCCCCACGTCAAAGTACTGTTCCCCACGCCAGTGTACTGTTCCCCACGCCAGTGTACTGTTCCCCACGACTGTGTACTGTTCCCCACGATAGTGTACTGTTCCCCACGCCATTGTACTGTTCCCCACGATAGTGTACTGTTCCCCACGCCAGTGTACTGTTCCCCACGTCAGTGTACTGTTCCCCACGCCAGTGTACTGTTTCCCACGCCAGTGTACTGTTCCCCACGACAGTGTACTGTTCCCCACACCAGTGTACTGTTCCCCACGTCAAAGTACTGTTCCCCACGCCAGTGTACTGTTCCCCACGCGAGTGTACTGTTCCCCACGACAGTGTACTGTTCCCCACGACATTGCACTGTTCCCCACGCCAGTGTACTGTTCCCCACGACAGTGTACTGTTCCCCACACCAGTGTACTGTTTCCCACACCAGTGTACTGTTCCCCACACCAGTGTCCTGTTCCCCACGCCAGTGTACTGTTCCTCACGCCAGTGTACTGTTCCCCACGTCAAAGTACTGTTCCCCACACCAGTGTACTGTTCCCCACGTCAGTGTACTGTTCCCCACGTCAGTGTACTGTTCCCCACACCAGTGTACTGTTCCCCACACCAGTGTACTGTTCCCCACGCCAGTGTACTGTTCCCCACGCCAGTGTACTGTTCCCCACGCCAGTGTACTGTTCCCCACGCCAGTGTACTATTCCCTACACCAGTGTACTGTTCCCCACGTCAAAGTACTGTTCCCCACGCCAGTGTACTGTTCCCCACGCCAGTGTACTGTTCCCCACGCCAGTGTACTGTTCCCCACGCCAGTGTACTGTTCCCCACACCAGTGTACTGTTCCCCACGTCAGTGTACTGTTCCCCACACCAGTGTACTGGTCCCCACACCAGTGTACTGTTCCCCACGTCAAAGTATTGTTCCCCACGCCAGTGTACTGTTCCCCACGCCAGTGTACTGTTCAACACGCTAGTGTACTGTTCCCCACACCAGTGTACTGTTCCCCAGACCAGTGTACTGTTCCCCACACCAGTGTACTGTTCCCCAGACCAGTGTACTGTTCCCCACGCCAGTGTACTCTTCCCCACACCAGTGTACTGTTCCCCACGTCAAAGTACTGTTCCCCACGCCAGTGTACTGTTCCCCACGCGAGTGTACTGTTCCCCACGACAGTGTACTGTTCCCCACGACATTGCACTGTTCCCCACGCCAGTGTACTGTTCCCCACGACAGTGTACTGTTCCCCACACCAGTGTACTGTTTCCCACACCAGTGTACTGTTCCCCACACCAGTGTACTGTTCCCCACGCCAGTGTACTGTTCCTCACGCCAGTGTACTGTTCCCCACGTCAAAGTACTGTTCCCCACACCAGTGTACTGTTCCCCACGTCAGTGTACTGTTCCCCACGTCAGTGTACTGTTCCCCACACCAGTGTACTGTTCCCCACACCAGTGTACTGTTCCCCACGCCAGTGTACTGTTCCCCACGCCAGTGTACTGTTCCCCACGCCAGTGTACTGTTCCCCACGCCAGTGTACTATTCCCTACACCAGTGTACTGTTCCCCACGTCAAAGTACTGTTCCCCACGCCAGTGTACTGTTCCCCACGCCAGTGTACTGTTCCCCACGCCAGTGTACTGTTCCCCACGCCAGTGTACTGTTCCCCACACCAGTGTACTGTTCCCGACGTCAGTGTACTGTTCCCCACACCAGTGTACTGGTCCCCACACCAGTGTACTGTTCCCCACGTCAAAGTACTGTTCCCCACGCCAGTGTACTGTTACCCACGCCAGTGTACTGTTCAACACGCCAGTGTACTGTTCCCCACGACGGTGTACTGTTCCCCACACCAGTGTACTGTTCCCCACACCAGTGTACTGTTCCCCACACCAGTGTACTGTTCCCCACGTCAGTGTACTGTTCCCCACACCAGTGTACTGTTCCCCAGACCAGTGTACTGTTCCCCACGCCAGTGTACTCTTCCCCACACCAGTGTACTGTTCCCCACACCAGTGTACTGTTCCCCACGTCAGTGTACTGTTCCCCACGCCAGTGTACTGTTCCCCACGCCAGTGTACTGTTCCCCACACCAGTGTACTGTTGTTCCCCACACCAGTGTACTGTTCCCTACATCAGTGTACTGTTCCCCACGCCAGTGTACTCTTCCCCACGACAGTGTACTGTTCCCCACGTCAAAGTACTGTTCCCCTCGCCAGTGTACTGTTCCCCACGCCAGTGTACTGTTCCCCACGTCAGTGTACTGTTCCCCACGTCAAAGTACTGTTCCTCACGCCAGTGTACTGTTCCCCACGCCAGTGTACTGTTCCCCACGTCAGTGTACTGTTCCCCACACCAGTGTACTGTTCCCCACACCAGTGTACTGTTCCCCACCCCAGTGTACTGTTCCATACACCAGTGTACTGTTCCCCACACTAGTGTACTGTTCCCCACGTCAGTGTACTGTTCCCCACGCCAGTGTACTCTTCCCCACGACAGTGTACTGTTCCCCACACCAGTGTACTGTTCTCCACGCCAGTGTACTGTTCCCCACGCCAGTGTACTGTTCACTCACGCCAGTGTACTGTTCCCCACGCCAGTGTACTGTTCCCCACGACAGTGTACTGTTCCCCACGACAGTGTACTGTTCCCCACGCCAGTGTACTGTTCCCCACGACAGTGTACTGTTCCCCACGACAGTGTACTGTTCCCCACGACAGTGTACTGTTCTCCACGCCAGTGTTCTGTTTCCCACGACAGTGAACTGTTCCCCACGCCAGTGTACTGTTCCCCACGCCAGTGTACTGTTCCCCACACCAGTGTACTGTTCCCCACACTAGTGTACTCTTCCCCACGCCAGTGTACTGTTCCCCACGCCAGTGTACTATTCCCTACACCAGTGTACTGTTCCCCACGTCAAAGTACTGTTCCCTTCGCCAGTGTACTGTTCCCCACGCCAGTGTACTGTTCCCCACGCCAGTGTACTGTTCCCCACGCCAGTGTACTGTTCCCCACGCCAGTGTACTGTTCCCCACACCAGTGTACTGTTCCCCACGTCAGTGTACTGTTCCCCACACCAGTGTACTGGTCCCCACACCAGTGTACTGTTCCCCACATCAAAGTACTGTTCCCCACGCCAGTGTACTGTTCCCCACGCCAGTGTACTGTTCCCTACGCCAGTGTACTGTTCCCCACGACGGTGTACTGTTCCCCATACCAGTGTACTGTTCCCCACACCAGTGTACTGTTCCCCACACCATTGTACTGTTCCTCACGTCAGTGTACTGTTCCCCACACCAGTGTACTGTTCCCCACACCAATGTACTGTTCCCCACGCCAGTGTACTCTTCCCCACACCAGTGTACTGTTCCCCACACCAGTGTACTGTTCCCCACGTCAGTGTACTGTTCCCCACGCCAGTGTACTGTTCCCCACGCCAGTGTACTGTTCCCCACACCAGTGTACTGTTGTTCCCCACACCAGTGTACTGTTCCCTACATCAGTGTACTGTTCCCCACGCCAGTGTACTCTTCCCCACGACAGTGTACTGTTCCCCACGCCAGTGTACTGTTCCCCACACCAGTGTACTGTTGTTCCCCACACCAGTGTACTGTTCCCCACGTCAAAGTACTGTTCCCCACGCCAGTGTACTGTTCCCCACGCCAGTGTACTGTTCCCCACGTCAGTGTACTGTTCCCCACGTCAAAGTACTGTTCCTCACGCCAGTGTACTGTTCCCCACGCCAGTGTACTGTTCCCCACGTCAGTGTACTGTTCCCCACACCAGTGTACTGTTCCCCACACCAGTGTACTGTTCCCCACCCCAGTGTACTGTTCCCCACACCAGTGTACTGTTCCCCACACTAGTGTACTGTTCCCCACGTCAGTGTACTATTCCCCACGCCAATGTACTCTTCCCCAATGTACTCATACCTGATCAACCAGGCTGTGACTCATACGTCAGGCTGCGAGCAGCCGCATCTAACAGCCTGGTTGATCAGTCCAGCAACCAGGAGGCCTGGTCGACGACCGGGCCGCGGGGACACTAAGCCCCGGAAGCACCTCAAGGTAGCCTCAAGGTAGGTAGCCCACGACAGTGTATTGTTCCCCACACCAGTGTACTGTTCCCCACGCCAGTGTACTGTTCCCCACGCCAGTGTACTGTTCCCTCACGCCAGTGTACTGTTCTCCACGCCAGTGTTCTGTTTCCCACGACAGTGAACTGTTCCCCACGACAGTGTACTGTTCCCCACACCAGTGTACTGTTCCCCACGTCAGTGTACTGTTCCCCACACCAGTGTACTGTTCCCCACGTCAGTGTACTGTTCCCCACGCCAGTGTACTCTTCCCCACGACAGTGTACTGTTCCCCACACCAGTGTACTCATCCCCACACCAGTGTACTGTTCCCCACACCAGTGTACTGTTCCCCACGTCAAAGTACTGTTCCCCACGCCAGTGTACTGTTCCCCACGCCAGTGTACTGTTCCCCACGACTGTGTACTGTTCCCCACGATAGTGTACTGTTCCCCACGCCATTGTACTGTTCCCCACGATAGTGTACTGTTCCCCACGCCAGTGTACTGTTCCCCACGTCAGTGTACTGTTCCCCACGCCAGTGTACTGTTTCCCACGCCAGTGTACTGTTCCCTACGACAGTGTACTGTTCCCCACACCAGTGTACTGTTCCCCACGTCAAAGTACTGTTCCCCACGCCAGTGTACTGTTCCCCACGCGAGTGTACTGTTCCCCACGACAGTGTACTGTTCCCCACGACATTGCACTGTTCCCCACGCCAGTGTACTGTTCCCCACGACAGTGTACTGTTCCCCACACCAGTGTACTGTTTCCCACACCAGTGTACTGTTCCCCACACCAGTGTACTGTTCCCCACGCCAGTGTACTGTTCCTCACGCCAGTGTACTGTTCCCCACGTCAAAGTACTGTTCCCCACAACAGTGTACTGTTCCCCACGTCAGTGTACTGTTCCCCACGTCAGTGTACTGTTCCCCACACCAGTGTACTGTTCCCCACACCAGTGTACTGTTCCCCACGCCAGTGTACTGTTCCCCACGCCAGTGTACAGTTCCCCACGCCAGTGTACTGTTCCCCACGCCAGTGTACTATTCCCTACACCAGTGTACTGTTCCCCACGTCAAAGTACTGTTCCCCACGCCAGTGTACTGTTCCCCACGCCAGTGTACTGTTCCCCACGCCAGTGTACTCTTCCCCACGCCAGTGTACTGTTCCCCACACCAGTGTACTGTTCCCCACGTCAGTGTACTGTTCCCCACACCAGTGTACTGGTCCCCACATCAGTGTACTGTTCCCCACGTCAAAGTACTGTTCCCCACGCCAGTGTACTGTTCCCCACGCCAGTGTACTGTTCAACACGCCAGTGTACTGTTCCCCACACCAGTGTACTGTTGTTCCCCACACCAGTGTACTGTTCCCCACGTCAAAGTACTGTTCCCCACGCCAGTGTACTGTTCCCCACGCCAGTGTACTGTTCCCCACGTCAGTGTACTGTTCCCCACGTCAAAGTACTGTTCCTCACGCCAGTGTACTGTTCCCCACGCCAGTGTACTGTTCCCCACGTCAGTGTACTGTTCCCCACACCAGTGTACTGTTCCCCACACCAGTGTACTGTTCCCCACCCCAGTGTACTGTTCCCCACACCAGTGTACTGTTCCCCACACTAGTGTACTGTTCCCCACGTCAGTGTACTATTCCCCACGCCAATGTACTCTTCCCCAATGTACTCATACCTGATCAACCAGGCTGTGACTCATACGTCAGGCTGCGAGCAGCCGCATCTAACAGCCTGGTTGATCAGTCCAGCAACCAGGAGGCCTGGTCGACGACCGGGCCGCGGGGACACTAAGCCCCGGAAGCACCTCAAGGTAGCCTCAAGGTAGGTAGCCCACGACAGTGTATTGTTCCCCACACCAGTGTACTGTTCCCCACGCCAGTGTACTGTTCCCCACGCCAGTGTACTGTTCCCTCACGCCAGTGTACTGTTCTCCACGCCAGTGTTCTGTTTCCCACGACAGTGAACTGTTCCCCACGACAGTGTACTGTTCCCCACACCAGTGTACTGTTCCCCACGTCAGTGTACTGTTCCCCACACCAGTGTACTGTTCCCCACGTCAGTGTACTGTTCCCCACGCCAGTGTACTCTTCCCCACGACAGTGTACTGTTCCCCACACCAGTGTACTCATCCCCACACCAGTGTACTGTTCCCCACACCAGTGTACTGTTCCCCACGTCAAAGTACTGTTCCCCACGCCAGTGTACTGTTCCCCACGCCAGTGTACTGTTCCCCACGACTGTGTACTGTTCCCCACGATAGTGTACTGTTCCCCACGCCATTGTACTGTTCCCCACGATAGTGTACTGTTCCCCACGCCAGTGTACTGTTCCCCACGTCAGTGTACTGTTCCCCACGCCAGTGTACTGTTTCCCACGCCAGTGTACTGTTCCCTACGACAGTGTACTGTTCCCCACACCAGTGTACTGTTCCCCACGTCAAAGTACTGTTCCCCACGCCAGTGTACTGTTCCCCACGCGAGTGTACTGTTCCCCACGACAGTGTACTGTTCCCCACGACATTGCACTGTTCCCCACGCCAGTGTACTGTTCCCCACGACAGTGTACTGTTCCCCACACCAGTGTACTGTTTCCCACACCAGTGTACTGTTCCCCACACCAGTGTACTGTTCCCCACGCCAGTGTACTGTTCCTCACGCCAGTGTACTGTTCCCCACGTCAAAGTACTGTTCCCCACAACAGTGTACTGTTCCCCACGCCAGTGTACTGTTCCCCACGTCCAGTGTACTGTTCCCCACACCAGTGTACTGTTCCCCACACCAGTGTACTGTTCCCCACGCCAGTGTACTGTTCCCCACGCCAGTGTACTGTTCCCCACGCCAGTGTACTGTTCCCCACGCCAGTGTACTGTTCCCTACACCAGTGTACTGTTCCCCACGTCAAAGTACTGTTCCCCACGCCAGTGTACTGTTCCCCACGCCAGTGTACTGTTCCCCACGCCAGTGTACTGTTCCCCACGCCAGTGTACTGTTCCCCACACCAGTGTACTGTTCCCCACGTCAGTGTACTGTTCCCCACACCAGTGTACTGTTCCCCACACCAGTGTACTGTTCCCCACGTCAAAGTACTGTTCCCCACGCCAGTGTACTGTTCCCCACGCCAGTGTACTGTTCCCCACGCCAGTGTACTGTTCCCCACGACAGTGTACTGTTCCCCACACCAGTGTACTGTTCCCCACGCCAGTGTACTGTTCCCCACACCAGTGTACTGTTCCCCACGTCAGTGTACTGTTCCCCACACCAGTGTACTGTTCCCCACACCAGTGTACTGTTCCCCACGCCAGTGTACTCTTCCCCACACCAGTGTACTGTTCCCCACACCAGTGTACTGTTCCCCACGTCAGTGTACTGTTCCCCACGCCAGTGTACTGTTCCCCACGCCAGTGTACTGTTCCCCACACCAGTGTACTGTTGTTCCCCACACCAGTGTACTGTTCCCTACATCAGTGTACTGTTCCCCACGCCAGTGTACTCTTCCCCACGACAGTGTACTGTTCCCCACGTCAAAGTACTGTTCCCCTCGCCAGTGTACTGTTCCCCACGTCAGTGTACTGTTCCCCACGTCAAAGTACTGTTCATCTCGCCAGTGTACTGTTCCCCACGCCAGTGTACTGTTCCCCACGTCAGTGTACTGTTCCCCACACCAGTGTACTGTTCCCCACACCAGTGTACTGCTCCCCACCCCAGTGTACTGTTCCATACACCAGTGTACTGTTCCCCACACTAGTGTACTGTTCCCCACGTCAGTGTACTGTTCCCCACGCCAGTGTACTCTTCCCCACGACAGTGTACTGTTCCCCACACCAGTGTACTGTTCCCCACGCCAGTGTACTGTTCCCCACGCCAGTGTACTGTTCCCTCACGCCAGTGTACTGTTCCCCACGCCAGTGTACTGTTCCCCACGACAGTGTACTGTTCCCCACGACAGTGTACTGTTCCCCACGCCAGTGTACTGTTCCCCACGACAGTGTACTGTTCCCCACGACAGTGTACTGTTCCCCACGACAGTGTACTGTTCTCCACGCCAGTGTTCTGTTTCCCACGACAGTGAACTGTTCCCCACGACAGTGTACTGTTCCCACGACAGTGTACTGTTCCCCACGCCAGTGTTCTGTTTCCCACACCAGTGTACTGTTCCCCACGACAGTGTACTGTTCCCCACACCAGTGTACTGTTCCCCACGTCAGTGTACTGTTCCCCACACCAGTGTACTGTTCCCCACGTCAGTGTACTGTTCCCCACGCCAGTGTACTCTTCCCCACGACAGTGTACTGTTCCCCACACCAGTGTACTCTTCCCCACACCAGTGTACTGTTCCCCACACCAGTGTACTGTTCCCCACGTCAAAGTACTGTTCCCCACGCCAGTGTACTGTTCCCCACGCCAGTGTACTGTTCCCCACGACTGTGTACTGTTCCCCACAATAGTGTACTGTTCCCCACGCCAGTGTACTGTTCCCCACGTCAGTGTACTGTTCCCCACTCCAGTGTACTGTTCCCCACGCCAGTGTACTGTTCCCCACGACAGTGTACTGTTCCCCACGACAGTGTACTGTTCCCCACACCAGTGTACTGTTCCCCACGTCAAAGTACTGTTCCCCACGCCAGTGTACTGTTCCCCACGCGAGTGTACTATTCCCTACGACAGTGTTCTGTTCCCCACGACAGTGTACTGTTCCCCACGCCAGTGTACTGTTCCCAACGACAGTGTACTGTTCCCCACACCAGTGTACTGTTCCCCACACCAGTGTACTGTTCCCCACACCAGTGTACTGTTCCCCACGCCAGTGTACTGTTCCTCACGCCAGTGTACTGTTCCCCACGTCAAAGTACTGTTCCCCACGCCAGTTTACTGTTCCCCACACCAGTGTACTGTTCCCCACGTCAGTGTACTGTTCCCCACACCAGTGTACTGTTCCCCACACCAGTGTACTGTTCCCCACGCCAGTGTACTGTTCCCCACGTCAAAGTACTGTTCCCCACGCCAGTGTACTGTTCCCCACGCCAGTGTACTGTTCCCTTCACCAGTGTACTGTTCCCCACGCCAGTGTACTGTTCCCCACGTCAAAGTACTGTTCCCCACGCCAGTGTACTGTTCCCCACGCCAGTGTACTGTTCCCCACGTCAAAGTACTGTTCCCCACGCCAAAGTACTGTTCCCCACGCCAGTGTACTGTTCCCCACACCAGTGTACTGTTCCCCACGTCAAAGTACTGTTCCCCACGCCAGTGTACTGTTCCCACGCCAGTGTACTGTTCCCCACAGCCAGTGTACTGTTCCCCACGTCAGTGTACTGTTCCCCACACCAGTGTACTGTTCCCCACGCCAGTGTACTGTTCCCCACGCCAGTGTACTGTTCCCCACGTCAAGTGTACTGTTCCCCACGCCAGTGTACTGTTCCCCACGCCAGTGTACTGTTCCCCACGCCAGTGTACTGTTTCCCCACAGCCAGTGTACTGTTCCCCACGCAGTGTACTGTTCCCCACGTCAAGTGTACTGTTCCCCACAGCCAGTGTACTGTTCCCCACGGCAAAGGTACTGTTCCCCACGCCAGTGTACTGTTCCCCACGCCAGTGTACTGTTCCCCACGTCAAAGTACTGTTCCCCACGCCAGTGTACTGTTCCCCACGCAGTGTACTGTTCCCCACGACAGTGTACTGTTCCCCACGTCAAAGTACTGTTCCCCACGCCAGTGTACTGTTCCCCACGCCAGTGTACTGTTCCCCACACCAGTGTACTGTTCCCCACACCAGTGTACTGTTCCCCACGCCAGTGTACTGTTCCCCACGTCAAAGTACTGTTCCGCACGCCAGTGTACTGTTCCCCACGCCAGTGTACTGTTCCCCACGCCAGTGTACTGTTCCCCACGTCAAAGTACTGTTCCCCACGCCGAGTGTACTGTTCCCCACGCCAGTGTACTGTTCCCCACACCAGTGTACTGTTCCCCACGTCAAAGTACTGTTCTCGACACCAGTGTACTGTTCCCCACACCAGTGTACTGTTCCCCACGCCAGTGTACTGTTCCCCACGTCAAAGTACTGTTCCCCACGCCAGTGTACTGTTCCCCACGCCAGTGTACTGTTCCCCACGCCAGTGTACTGTTCCCCACGTCAAAGTACGGTTCCCCACGCCAGTGTACTGTACCCCACACTAGTGTACTGTTCCCCACACCAGTGTACTGTTCCCCACGCCAGTGTACTGTTCCCCACGCCAGTGTACTGTTCCCCACGTCAAAGTACTGTTCCCCACACCAGTGTACTGTTCCCCACGACAGTGTACTGTTCCCCACGTCAAAGTACTGTTCCCCACGCCAGTGTACTGTTCCCCACGCCAGTGTACTGTTCCCCACACCAGTGTACTGTTCCCCACACCAGTGTACTGTTCCCCACGCCAGTGTACTGTTCCCCACGTCAGTGTACTGTTCCCCACGCCAGTGTACTGTTCCCCACGTCAAAGTACTGTTCCCCACACCAGTGTACTGTTCCCCACGACAGTGTACTGTTCCCCACGTCAATGTACTGTTCCCCACACCAGTGTACTGTTCCCCACGCCAGTGTACTGTTCCCCACGTCAAAGTACTGTTCCCCACACCAGTGTACTGTTCCCCACGACAGTGTACTGTTCCCCACGTCAAAGTACTGTTCCCCACACCAGTGTACTGTTCCCCACGACAGTAGTACTGTTCCCCACACCAGTGTACTGCTTCCCCACGCCAGTGTACTGTTCCCCACGCCAGTGTACTGTTCCCCACGTCAAAGTACTGTTCCCCACACCAGTGTACTGTTCCCCACGACAGTGTACTGTTCCCCACGTCAAAGTACTGTTCCCCACGCCAGTGTACTGTTCCCCACGCCAGTGTACTGTTCCCCACACCAGTGTACTGTTCCCCACACCAGTGTACTGTTCCCCACGCCAGTGTACTGTTCCCCACGTCAGTGTACTGTTCCCCACACCAGTGTACTGTTCCCCACACCAGTGTACTGTTCCCCACACCAGTGTACTGTTCCCCACGCCAGTGTACTGTTCCCCACGTCAGTGTACTGTTCCCCACGCCAGTGTACTGTTCCCCACGCCAGTGTACTGTTCCCCACACCAGTGTACTGTTCCCCACGCCAGTGTACTGTTCCCCACGTCAAAGTACTGTTCCCCACGTCAGTGTACTGTTCCCCACGCCAGTGTACTGTTCCCCTACACCAGTGTACTGTTCCCCACGTCAAAGTACTGTTCCCCACGCCAGTGTACTGTTCCCCACGCCAGTGTACTGTTCCCCACGCCAGTGTACTGTTCCCCACGCCAGTGTACTGTTCCCCACACCAGTGTACTGTTCCCCACGCCAGTGTACTGTTCCCCACACCAGTGTACTGTTCCCCACACCAGTGTACTGTTCCCCACGTCAAAGTACTGTTCCCCACGCCAGTGTACTGTTCCCCACGCCAGTGTACTGTTCCCCACGCCAGTGTACTGTTCCCCACGACAGTGTACTGTTCCCCACACCAGTGTACTGTTCCCCACGCCAGTGTACTGTTCCCCACACCAGTGTACTGTTCCCCACGACCAGTGTACTGTTCCCCACACCAGTGTACTGTTCCCACACCAGTGTACTGTTCCCCACGCCAGTGTACTGTTCCCCACACCAGTGTACTGTTCCCCACGCCAGTGTACTGTTCCCCACGCCAGTGTACTGTTCCCCACGTCAGTGTACTGTTCCCCACGTCAAAGTACTGTTCCCCACGCCAGTGTACTGTTCCCCACGCCAGTGTACTGTTCCCCACGTCAGTGTACTGTTCCCCACACCAGTGTACTGTTCCCCACGCCAGTGTACTGTTCCCCACGCCAGTGTACTGTTCCCCACACCAGTGTACTGTTCCCCACACCAGTGTACTGTTCCCCACGCCAGTGTACTGTTCCCCACGCCAGTGTACTGTTCCCCACGCCAGTGTACTGTTCCCCACGACAGTGTACTGTTCCCCACGCCAGTGTACTGTTCCCCACGCCAGTGTACTGTTCCCCACGACAGTGTACTGTTCCCCACGCCAGTGTACTGTTCCCCACGCCAGTGTACTGTTCCCCACGCCAGTGTACTGTTCCCCACGCCAGTGTACTGTTCCCCACGACCAGTGTACTGTTCCCCACACCAGTGTACTGTTCCCCACGCCAGTGTACTGTTCCCCACGCCAGTGTACTGTTCCCCACGCCAGTGTACTGTTCCCCACAGCCAGTGTACTGTTCCCCACGCCAGTGTACTGTTCCCCACGTCAAGTGTACTGTTCCCCACGCCAGTGTACTGTTCCCCACGCCAGTGTACTGTTCCCCACGCCAGTGTACTGTTCCCCACGCCAGTGTACTGTTCCCCACGCCAGTGTACTGTTCCCCACGCCAGTGTACTGTTCCCCACGACCAGTGTACTGTTCCCCACGCCAGTGTACTGTTCCCCACGCCAGTGTACTGTTCCCCACACCAGTGTACTGTTCCCCACACCAGTGTACTGTTCCCCACGCCAGTGTACTGTTCCCCACGCCAGTGTACTGTTCCCCACGTCAAGTACTGTTCCCCACACCAGTGTACTGTTCCCCACCACCAGTGTACTGTTCCCCACGCCAGTGTACTGTTCCCCACGCCAGTGTACTGTTCCCCACGCCAGTGTACTGTTCCCCACGCCAGTGTACTGTTCCCCACGCCAGTGTACTGTTCCCCACGTCCAGTGTACTGTTCCCCACGCCAGTGTACTGTTCCCCACACCAGTGTACTGTTCCCCACACCAGTGTACTGTTCCCCACGCCAGTGTACTGTTCCCCACAGCCAGTGTACTGTTCCCCACGCCAGTGTACTGTTCCCCACACCAGTGTACTGTTCCCCACGCCAGTGTACTGTTCCCCACGCCAGTGTACTGTTCCCCACGCCAGTGTACTGTTCCCCACGCCAGTGTACTGTTCCCCACACCAGTGTACTGTTCCCCACACCAGTGTACTGTTCCCCACGACCAGTGTACTGTTCCCCACGCCAGTGTACTGTTCCCCACGCCAGTGTACTGTTCCCCACGCCAGTGTACTGTTCCCCACGTCAAGTGTACTGTTCCCCACACCAGTGTACTGTTCCCCACGACCAGTGTACTGTTCCCCACGCCAGTGTACTGTTCCCCACACCAGTGTACTGTTCCCCACGCCAGTGTACTGTTCCCCACGTCAAAGTACTGTTCCCCACACCAGTGTACTGTTCCCCACGACAGTGTACTGTTCCCCACGTCAAAGTACTGTTCCCCACACCAGTGTACTGTTCCCCACGACAGTGTACTGTTCCCCACACCAGTGTACTGTTCCCCACGCCAGTGTACTGTTCCCCACGCCAGTGTACTGTTCCCCACGTCAAAGTACTGTTCCCCACGCCAGTGTACTGTTCCCCACGCCAGTGTACTGTTCCCCACGTCAAAGTACTGTTCCCCACGCCAGTGTACTGTTCCCCACGCCAGTGTACTGTTCCCCACACCAGTGTACTGTTCCCCACACCAGTGTACTGTTCCCCACGCCAGTGTACTGTTCCCCACGTCAGTGTACTGTTCCCCACGCCAGTGTACTGTTCCCCACACCAGTGTACTGTTCCCCACACCAGTGTACTGTTCCCCACGCCAGTGTACTGTTCCCCACGTCAAAGTACTGTTCCCCACGCCAGTGTACTGTTCCCCACGCCAGTGTACTGTTCCCCACACCAGTGTACTGTTCCCCACGCCAGTGTACTGTTCCCCACGTCAAAGTACTGTTCCCCACGTCAGTGTACTGTTCCCCACGCCAGTGTACTGTTCCCCACACCAGTGTACTGTTCCCCACGTCAAAGTACTGTTCCCCACGCCAGTGTACTGTTCCCCACGCCAGTGTACTGTTCCCCACGCCAGTGTACTGTTCCCCACGCCAGTGTACTGTTCCCCACACCAGTGTACTGTTCCCCACGTCAAGTGTACTGTTCCCCACACCAGTGTACTGTTCCCCACGCCAGTGTACTGTTCCCCACGTCAAAGTACTGTTCCCCACGCCAGTGTACTGTTCCCCACGCCAGTGTACTGTTCCCCACGCCAGTGTACTGTTCCCCACGACAGTGTACTGTTCCCCACACCAGTGTACTGTTCCCCACGCCAGTGTACTGTTCCCCACACCAGTGTACTGTTCCCCACGACAGTGTACTGTTCCCCACACCAGTGTACTGTTCCCACACCAGTGTACTGTTCCCCACGCCAGTGTACTGTTCCCTACACCAGTGTACTGTTCCCCACGCCAGTGTACTGTTCCCCACGCCAGTGTACTGTTCCCCACGCCAGTGTACTGTTCCCCACGTCAAAGTACTGTTCCCCACGCCAGTGTACTGTTCCCCACGCCAGTGTACTGTTCCCCACGCAGTGTACTGTTCCCCACACCAGTGTACTGTTCCCCACACCAGTGTACTGTTCCCCACGCCAGTGTACTGTTCCCCACACCAGTGTACTGTTCCCCACACCAGTGTACTGTTCCCCACGCCAGTGTACTGTTCCCCACGCCAGTGTACTGTTCCCCACGCCAGTGTACTGTTCCCCACGACAGTGTACTGTTCCCCACGACAGTGTACTGTTCCCCACGCCAGTGTACTGTTCCCCACGACAGTGTACTGTTCCCCACGACAGTGTACTGTTCCCCACGACAGTGTACTGTTCCCCACGCCAGTGTACTGTTCCCCACGACAGTGTACTGTTCCCCACGCCAGTGTACTGTTCCCCACGACAGTGTACTGTTCCCCACGCCAGTGTACTGTTCCCCACACCAGTGTACTGTTCCCCACGACAGTGTACTGTTCCCCACACCAGTGTACTGTTCCCCACGTCAGTGTACTGTTCCCCACACCAGTGTACTGTTCCCCACGTCAGTGTACTGTTCCCCACGCCAGTGTACTCTTCCCCACGACAGTGTACTGTTCCCCACACCAGTGTACTGTTCCCCACACCAGTGTACTGTTCCCCACACCAGTGTACTGTTCCCCACGTCAGTGTACTGTTCCCCACGCCAGTGTACTGTTCCCCACGCCAGTGTACTGTTCCCCACGACAGTGTACTGTTCCCCACACCAGTGTACTGTTCCCCACGCCAGTGTACTGTTCCCCACGTCAGTGTACTGTTCCCCACGCCAGTGTACTGTTCCCCACGCCAGTGTACTGTTCCCCACGACAGTGTACTGTTCCCCACGCCAGTGTACTGTTCCCCACACCAGTGTACTGTTCCCCACGTCAAAGTACTGTTCCCCACGCCAGTGTACTGTTCCCCACGCCAGTGTACTGTTCCCCACGACAGTGTACTGTTCCCCACACCAGTGTACTGTTCCCCACACCAGTGTACTGTTCCCCACACCAGTGTACTGTTCCCCACGCCAGTGTACTGTTCCCCACGCCAGTGTACTGTTCCCCACGTCAGTGTACTGTTCCCCACGCCAGTGTACTGTTCCCCACGCCAGTGTACTGTTCCCCACGCCAGTGTACTGTTCCCCACGCCAGTGTACTGTTCCCCACACCAGTGTACTGTTCCCCACACCAGTGTACTGTTCCCCACGCCAGTGTACTGTTCCCCACGTCAGTGTACTGTTCCCCACGCCAGTGTACTGTTCCCCACGCCAGTGTACTGTTCCCCACGCCAGTGTACTGTTCCCCACGCCAGTGTACTGTTCCCCACGTCAAAGTACTGTTCCCCACGCCAGTGTACTGTTCCCCACGCCAGTGTACTGTTCCCCACGTCAAAGTACTGTTCCCCACGCCAAAGTACTGTTCCCCACGCCAGTGTACTGTTCCCCACGCCAGTGTACTGTTCCCCACGTCAAAGTACTGTTCCCCACGCCAGTGTACTGTTCCCCACGCCAGTGTACTGTTCCCCACACCAGTGTACTGTTCCCCACGTCAGTGTACTGTTCCCCACACCAGTGTACTGTTCCCCACACCAGTGTACTGTTCCCCACAGCCAGTGTACTGTTCCCCACGTCAAGTGTACTGTTCCCCACCCCAGTGTACTGTTCCCCACGTCAAAGTACTGTTCCCCACGCCAGTGTACTGTTCCCCACGCCAGTGTACTGTTCCCCACACCAGTGTACTGTTCCCCACGCCAGTGTACTGTTCCCCACGTCAAAGTACTGTTCCCCACGCCAGTGTACTGTTCCCCACGTCAAAGTACTGTTCCCCACGCCAGCGTACTGTTCCCCACGCCAGTGTACTGTTCCCCACGTCAAAGTACTGTTCCCCACGTCAAAGTACTGTTCCCCACGCAAGTGTACTGTTCCCCACGACAGTGTACTGTTCCCCACGTCAAAGTACTGTTCCCCACGCCAGTGTACTGTTCCCCACGCCAGTGTACTGTTCCCCACACCAGTGTACTGTTCCCCACACCAGTGTACTGTTCCCCACGCCAGTGTACTGTTCCCCACGTCAAAGTACTGTTCCCCACGCCAGTGTACTGTTCCCCACGCCAGTGTACTGTTCCCCACGCCAGTGTACTGTTCCCCACGTCAGTGTACTGTTCCCCACGCCAGTGTACTGTTCCCCACGCCAGTGTACTGTTCCCCACACCAGTGTACTGTTCCCCACGCCAGTGTACTGTTCCCCACACCAGTGTACTGTTCCCCACACCAGTGTACTGTTCCCCACGCCAGTGTACTGTTCCCCACGTCAAAGTACTGTTCCCCACGCCAGTGTACTGTTCCCCACGCCAGTGTACTGTTCCCCACGCCAGTGTACTGTTCCCCACGTCAAAGTACTGTTCCCCACGCCAGTGTACTGTTCCCCACACCAGTGTACTGTTCCCCACGCCAGTGTACTGTTCCCCACGCCAGTGTACTGTTCCCCACGCCAGTGTACTGTTCCCCACGTCAAAGTGTACTGTTCCCCACACCAGTGTACTGTTCCCCACGACAGTGTACTGTTCCCCACGTCAAAGTGTACTGTTCCCCACGCCAGTGTACTGTTCCCCACGCCAGTGTACTGTTCCCCACACCAGTGTACTGTTCCCCACACCAGTGTACTGTTCCCCACGCCAGTGTACTGTTCCCCACGTCAGTGTACTGTTCCCCACGCCAGTGTACTGTTCCCCACGTCAAAGTACTGTTCCCCACACCAGTGTACTGTTCCCCACGACAGTGTACTGTTCCCCACGCCAGTGTACTGTTCCCCACACCAGTGTACTGTTCCCCACGCCAGTGTACTGTTCCCCACGTCAAAGTACTGTTCCCCACACCAGTGTACTGTTCCCCACGCCAGTGTACTGTTCCCCACGTCAAAGTACTGTTCCCCACACCAGTGTACTGTTCCCCACGACAGTGTACTGTTCCCCACACCAGTGTACTGTTCCCCACGCCAGTGTACTGTTCCCCACGCCAGTGTACTGTTCCCCACGTCAAAGTACTGTTCCCCACACCAGTGTACTGTTCCCCACGACAGTGTACTGTTCCCCACGTCAAAGTACTGTTCCCCACGCCAGTGTACTGTTCCCCACGCCAGTGTACTGTTCCCCACACCAGTGTACTGTTCCCCACACCAGTGTACTGTTCCCCACGCCAGTGTACTGTTCCCCACGCCAGTGTACTGTTCCCCACACCAGTGTACTGTTCCCCACACCAGTGTACTGTTCCCCACACCAGTGTACTGTTCCCCACGCCAGTGTACTGTTCCCCACGTCAAAGTACTGTTCCCCACGCCAGTGTACTGTTCCCCACGCCAGTGTACTGTTCCCCACACCAGTGTACTGTTCCCCACGCCAGTGTACTGTTCCCCACGCCAGTGTACTGTTCCCCACGCCAGTGTACTGTTCCCCACGCCAGTGTACTGTTCCCCACGCCAGTGTACTGTTCCCCACGCCAGTGTACTGTTCCCCACGTCAAAGTACTGTTCCCCACGCCAGTGTACTGTTCCCCACGCCAGTGTACTGTTCCCCACGCCAGTGTACTGTTCCCCACGCCAGTGTACTGTTCCCCACACCAGTGTACTGTTCCCCACGTCAGTGTACTGTTCCCCACACCAGTGTACTGGTCCCCACACCAAGTGTACTGTTCCCCACGTCAAGTACTGTTCCCCACGCCAGTGTACTGTTCCCCACGCCAGTGTACTGTTCCCCACGCCAGTGTACTGTTCCCCACGCCAGTGTACTGTTCCCCACGCCAGTGTACTGTTCCCCACGACAGTGTACTGTTCCCCACACCAGTGTACTGTTCCCCACGCCAGTGTACTGTTCCCCACACCAGTGTACTGTTCCCCACGACAGTGTACTGTTCCCCACACCAGTGTACTGTTCGCCACACCAGTGTACTGTTCCCCACGCCAGTGTACTCTTCCCTTCACCAGTGTACTGTTCCCCACGCCAGTGTACTGTTCTCCACGCCAGTGTACTGTTCCCCACGTCAGTGTACTGTTCCCCACGTCAAAGTACTGTTCCCCACGCCAGTGTACTGTTCCCCACGCCAGTGTACTGTTCCCCACGTCAGTGTACTGTTCCCCACACCAGTGTACTGTTCCCCACACCAGTGTACTGTTCCCCACGACAGTGTACTGTTCCCCACACCAGTGTACTGTTCCCCACACCAGTGTACTGTTCCCCACGTCAGTGTACTGTTCCCCACGCCAGTGTACTGTTCCCCACGACAGTGTACTGTTCCCCACACCAGTGTACTGTTCCCCACGCCAGTGTACTGTTCCCCACGCCAGTGTACTGTTCCCCAAGCCAGTGTACTGTTCCCCACGCCAGTGTACTGTTCCCCACGTCAAAGTACTGTTCCCCACACCAGTGTACTGTTCCCCACGACAGTGTACTGTTCCCCACGTCAAAGTACTGTTCCGCACGCCAGTGTACTGTTCCCCACGCCAGTGTACTGTTCGCCCACGCCAGTGTACTGTTCCCCACGCCAGTGTACTGTTCCCCACACCAGTGTACTGTTCCCCACACCAGTGTACTGTTCCCCACGCCAGTGTACTGTTCCCCACGTCAAAGTACTGTTCCCCACGCCAGTGTACTGTTCCCCACGTCAGTGTACTGTTCCCCACGCCAGTGTACTGTTCCCCACGTCAAAGTACTGTTCCCCACACCAGTGTACTGTTCCCCACACCAGTGTACTGTTCCCCACACCAGTGTACTGTTCCCCACGCCAGTGTACTGTTCCCCACGTCAAAGTACTGTTCCCCACGCCAGTGTACTGTTCCCCACGCCAGTGTACTGTTCCCCACACCAGTGTACTGTTCCCCACGCCAGTGTACTGTTCCCCACGTCAAAGTACTGTTCCCCACGCCAGTGTACTGTTTCCCACGCCAGTGTACTGTTCCCTACACCAGTGTACTGTTCCCCACGTCAAAGTACTGTTCCCCACGCCAGTGTACTGTTCCCCACGCCAGTGTACTGTTCCCCACGCCAGTGTACTGTTCCCCACGCCAGTGTACTGTTCCCCACACCAGTGTACTGTTCCCCACGTCCAGTGTACTGTTCCCCACACCAGTGTACTGTTCCCCACACCAGTGTACTGTTCCCCACGTCAAAGTACTGTTCCCCACGCCAGTGTACTGTTCCCCACGCCAGTGTACTGTTCCCCACGCCAGTGTACTGTTCCCCACGCCAGTGTACTGTTCCCCACGCCAGTGTACTGTTCCCCACGCCAGTGTACTGTTCCCCACACCAGTGTACTGTTCCCCACGCCAGTGTACTGTTCCCCACACCAGTGTACTGTTCCCCCACGTCAGTGTACTGTTCCCCACACCAGTGTACTGTTCCCCACACCAGTGTACTGTTCCCCACGCCAGTGTACTGTTCCCCACGCCAGTGTACTGTTCCCCACGCCAGTGTACTGTTCCCCACGTCAAAGTACTGTTCCCCACGCCAGTGTACTGTTCCCCACGCCAGTGTACTGTTCC
Organism: Procambarus clarkii; assembly: GCF_040958095.1. Lineage (NCBI taxonomy): Eukaryota > Metazoa > Arthropoda > Malacostraca > Decapoda > Cambaridae > Procambarus > Procambarus clarkii. Next base: position 29,282 of record NW_027190046.1, read on the forward strand.
CCACGTCAGTGTACTGTTCCCCACGTCAAGTACTGTTCCCCACGACCAGTGTACTGTTCCCCACGCCAGTGTACTGTTCCCCACGTCAGTGTACTGTTCCCCACACCAGTGTACTGTTCCCCACGCCAGTGTACTGTTCCCCACGCCAGTGTACTGTTCCCCACACCAGTGTACTGTTCCCCACACCAGTGTACTGTTCCCCACGTCAGTGTACTGTTCCCCACGCCAGTGTACTGTTCCCCACGACAGTGTACTGTTCCCCACACCAGTGTACTGTTCCCCACGCCAGTGTACTGTTCCCCACAGCCAGTGTACTGTTCCCCACGCCAGTGTACTGTTCCCCACGCCAGTGTACTGTTCCCCACGTCAAGTGTACTGTTCCCCACACCAGTGTACTGTTCCCCACGACAGTGTACTGTTCCCCACGTCAAAGTACTGTTCCCCACGCCAGTGTACTGTTCCCCACGCCAGTGTACTGTTCCCCACGCCAGTGTACTGTTCCCCACGCCAGTGTACTGTTCCCCACGCCAGTGTACTGTTCCCCACACCAGTGTACTGTTCCCCACGCCAGTGTACTGTTCCCCACGTCAAGTGTACTGTTCCCCACGCCAGTGTACTGTTCCCCACGCCAGTGTACTGTTCCCCACGCCAGTGTACTGTTCCCCACGTCAAAGTACTGTTCCCCACGCCAGTGTACTGTTCCCCACACCAGTGTACTGTTCCCCACACCAGTGTACTGTTCCCCACGCCAGTGTACTGTTCCCCACGCCAGTGTACTGTTCCCCACGTCAAAGTACTGTTCCCCACACCAGTGTACTGTTCCCCACGACAGTGTACTGTTCCCCACGTCAAAGTACTGTTCCCCACGCCAGTGTACTGTTCCCCACGCCAGTGTACTGTTCCCCACACCAGTGTACTGTTCCCCACACCAGTGTACTGTTCCCCACGCCAGTGTACTGTTCCCCACGTCAAAGTACTGTTCCCCACGCCAGTGTACTGTTCCCCACGCCAGTGTACTGTTCCCCACACCAGTGTACTGTTCCCCACACCAGTGTACTGTTCCCCACGCCAGTGTACTGTTCCCCACACCAGTGTACTGTTCCCCACGCCAGTGTACTGTTCCCCACGTCAGTGTACTGTTCCCCACGCCAGTGTACTGTTCCCCACACCAGTGTACTGTTCCCCACACCAGTGTACTGTTCCCCACGCCAGTGTACTGTTCCCCACGCCAGTGTACTGTTCCCCACGCCAGTGTACTGTTCCCCACGTCAAGTGTACTGTTCCCACACCAGTGTACTGTTCCCCACGTCAAAGTACTGTTCCCCACGCCAGTGTACTGTTCCCTACGCCAGTGTACTGTTCCCCACACCAGTGTACTGTTCCCCACACCAGTGTACTGTTCCCACGCCAGTGTACTGTTCCCCACGTCAGTGTACTGTTCCCCACACCAGTGTACTGTTCCGCACACCAGTGTACTGTTCCCCACGACAGTGTACTGTTCCCCACGCCAGTGTACTGTTCCCCACGTCAAAGTACTGTTCCCCACACCAGTGTACTGTTCCCCACGCCAGTGTACTGTTCCCCACGTCAAGTGTACTGTTCCCCACGTCAAGGTACTGTTCCCCACGCCAGTGTACTGTTCCCCACGACAGTGTACTGTTCCCCACGTCAAAGTACTGTTCCCCACGCCAGTGTACTGTTCCCCACGCCAGTGTACTGTTCCCCACACCAGTGTACTGTTCCCACACCAGTGTACTGTTCCCCACGCCAGTGTACTGTTCCCCACGTCAAAGTACTGTTCCCCACGCCAGTGTACTGTTCCCCACGCCAGTGTACTGTTCCCCACACCAGTGTACTGTTCCCCACGCCAGTGTACTGTTCCCCACAGCCAGTGTACTGTTCCCCACACCAGTGTACTGTTCCCCACACCAGTGTACTGTTCCCCACGCCAGTGTACTGTTCCCCACGTCAAAGTACTGTTCCCCACGCCAGTGTACTGTTCCCCACGCCAGTGTACTGTTCCCCACGCCAGTGTACTGTTCCCCACGTCAAAGTGTACTGTTCCCCACGCCAGTGTACTGTTCCCCACGCCAGTGTACTGTTCCCCACACCAGTGTACTGTTCCCCACGCCAGTGTACTGTTCCCCACGCCAGTGTACTGTTCCCCACGTCAAAGTACTGTTCCCCACACCAGTGTACTGTTCCCCACGACAGTGTACTGTTCCCCACGTCAAAGTACTGTTCCCCACGCCAGTGTACTGTTCCCCACGCCAGTGTACTGTTCCCCACGTCAAAGTACTGTTCCCCACACCAGTGTACTGTTCCCCACGACAGTGTACTGTTCCCCACGTCAAAGTACTGTTCCCCACACCAGTGTACTGTTCCCCACGACAGTGTACTGTTCCCACGCCAGTGTACTGTTCCCCACGCCAGTGTACTGTTCCCCACGCCAGTGTACTGTTCCCCACGTCAAAGTACTGTTCCCCACACCAGTGTACTGTTCCCCACGACAGTGTACTGTTCCCCACATCAAAGTACTGTTCCCCACGCAAGTGTACTGTTCCCCACGACAGTGTACTGTTCCCCACATCAAAGTACTGTTCCCCACGCCAGTGTACTGTTCCCCACGCCAGTGTACTGTTCCCCACGCCAGTGTACTGTTCCCCACACCAGTGTACTGTTCCCCACACCAGTGTACTGTTCCCCACGCCAGTGTACTGTTCCCCACGTCAAAGTACTGTTCCCCACGCCAGTGTACTGTTCCCCACGCCAGTGTACTGTTCCCCACGCCAGTGTACTGTTCCCCACGCCAGTGTACTGTTCCCCACGCCAGTGTACTGTTCCCCACGCCAGTGTACTGTTCCCCACACCAGTGTACTGTTCCCCACGCCAGTGTACTGTTCCCCACGCCAGTGTACTGTTCCCCACACCAGTGTACTGTTCCCCACGCCAGTGTACTGTTCCCCACGCCAGTGTACTGTTCCCCACGTCAAAGTACTGTTCCCCACGCCAGTGTACTGTTCCCCACGCCAGTGTACTGTTCCCCACGCCAGTGTACTGTTCCTTACACCAGTGTACTGTTCCCCACGCCAGTGTACTGTTCCCCACGTCAAAGTACTGTTCCCCACGCCAGTGTACTGTTCCCCACGACAGTGTACTGTTCCCCACGTCAAAGTACTGTTCCCCACACCAGTGTACTGTTCCCCACGACAGTGTACTGTTCCCCACGCCAGTGTACTGTTCCCCACGCCAGTGTACTGTTCCCCACGCCAGTGTACTGTTCCCCACGTCAAAGTACTGTTCCCCACACCAGTGTACTGTTCCCCACGACAGTGTACTGTTCCCCACGTCAAAGTACTGTTCCCCACGCCAGTGTACTGTTCCCCACGCCAGTGTACTGTTCCCCACACCAGTGTACTGTTCCCCACACCAGTGTACTGTTCCCCACGCCAGTGTACTGTTCCCCACGTCAGTGTACTGTTCCCCACACCAGTGTACATGTTCCCCACACCAGTGTACTGTTCCCCACACCAGTGTACTGTTCCCCACGCCAGTGTACTGTTCCCCACGTCAAAGTACTGTTCCCCACGCCAGTGTACTGTTCCCCACGCCAGTGTACTGTTCCCCACACCAGTGTACTGTTCCCCACACTAGTGTACTGTTCCCCACGCCAGTGTACTGTTCCCCACGCCAGTGTACTGTTCCCTACACCAGTGTACTGTTCCCCACGTCAAAGTACTGTTCCCCACGCCAGTGTACTGTTCCCCACGCCAGTGTACTGTTCCCCACGCCAGTGTACTGTTCCCCACGCCAGTGTACTGTTCCCCACACCAGTGTACTGTTCCCCACGCCAGTGTACTGTTCCCCACACCAGTGTACTGTTCCCCACACCAGTGTACTGTTCCCCACATCAAGTGTACTGTTCCCCACGCCAGTGTACTGTTCCCCACGCCAGTGTACTGTTCCCCACGCCAGTGTACTGTTCCCCACGACAGTGTACTGTTCCCCACACCAGTGTACTGTTCCCCACACCAGTGTACTGTTCCCCACACCAGTGTACTGTTCCCCACGCCAGTGTACTGTTCCCCACACCAGTGTACTGTTCCCCACGCCAGTGTACTGTTCCCCACACCAGTGTACTGTTCCCCACGCCAGTGTACTGTTCCCCACACCAGTGTACTGTTCCCCACGCCAGTGTACTGTTCCCCACGCCAGTGTACTGTTCCCCACGCAGTGTACTGTTCCCCACGCCAGTGTACTGTTCCCCACGCCAGTGTACTGTTCCCCACGCCAGTGTACTGTTCCCCACGTCAAGTGTACTGTTCCCCACGCCAGTGTACTGTTCCCCACGCCAGTGTACTGTTCCCCACGTCAGTGTACTGTTCCCCACACCAGTGTACTGTTCCCCACACCAGTGTACTGTTCCCCACGCCAGTGTACTGTTCCCCACACCAGTGTACTGTTCCCCACGCCAGTGTACTGTTCCCCACGTCAGTGTACTGTTCCCCACGCCAGTGTACTGTTCCCCACGACAGTGTACTGTTCCCCACACCAGTGTACTGTTCCCCACGCCAGTGTACTGTTCCCCACGCCAGTGTACTGTTCCCCACAGCCAGTGTACTGTTCCCCACGCCAGTGTACTGTTCCCCACGTCAAAGTACTGTTCCCCACACCAGTGTACTGTTCCCCACGACAGTGTACTGTTCCCCACGTCAAGTACTGTTCCCCACGCCAGTGTACTGTTCCCCACGCCAGTGTACTGTTCCCCACGCCAGTGTACTGTTCCCCACGCCAGTGTACTGTTCCCCACACCAGTGTACTGTTCCCCACACCAGTGTACTGTTCCCCACGCCAGTGTACTGTTCCCCACGTCAAAGTACTGTTCCCCACGCCAGTGTACTGTTCCCCACGCAGTGTACTGTTCCCCACGCCAGTGTACTGTTCCCCACGTCAAAGTACTGTTCCCCACACCAGTGTACTGTTCCCCACACCAGTGTACTGTTCCCCACACCAGTGTACTGTTCCCCACGCCAGTGTACTGTTCCCCACGTCAGTGTACTGTTCCCCACGCCAGTGTACTGTTCCCCACGCCAGTGTACTGTTCCCCACACCAGTGTACTGTTCCCCACGCCAGTGTACTGTTCCCCACGTCAAAGTACTGTTCCCCACGCCAGTGTACTGTTCCCCACGCCAGTGTACTGTTCCCTACACCAGTGTACTGTTCCCCACGTCAAAGTACTGTTCCCCACGCCAGTGTACTGTTCCCCACGCCAGTGTACTGTTCCCCACGCCAGTGTACTGTTCCCCACGCCAGTGTACTGTTCCCCACACCAGTGTACTGTTCCCCACGTCAGTGTACTGTTCCCCACACCAGTGTACTGGTCCCCACACCAGTGTACTGTTCCCCACGTCAAAGTACTGTTCCCCACGCCAGTGTACTGTTCCCCACGCCAGTGTACTGTTCCCCACGCCAGTGTACTGTTCCCCACGCCAGTGTACTGTTCCCCACGACAGTGTACTGTTCCCCACACCAGTGTACTGTTCCCCACGCCAGTGTACTGTTCCCCACACCAGTGTACTGTTCCCCACGCCAGTGTACTGTTCCCCACACCAGTGTACTGTTCCCCACGACCAGTGTACTGTTCCCCACGCCAGTGTACTGTTCCCCACACCAGTGTACTGTTCCCCACGCCAGTGTACTGTTCCCCACGTCAAAGTACTGTTCCCCACGCCAGTGTACTGTTCCCCACGCCAGTGTACTGTTCCCCACGTCAGTGTACTGTTCCCCACGTCAAAGTACTGTTCCCCACGCCAGTGTACTGTTCCCCACGCCAGTGTACTGTTCCCCACGTCAGTGTACTGTTCCCCACACCAGTGTACTGTTCCCCACACCAGTGTACTGTTCCCCACGCCAGTGTACTGTTCCCCACACCAGTGTACTCTTCCCCACACCAGTGTACTGTTCCCCACGTCAGTGTACTGTTCCCCACGCCAGTGTACTCTTCCCCACGACAGTGTACTGTTCCCCACACCAGTGTACTGTTCCCCACGCCAGTGTACTGTTCCCCACGCCAGTGTACTGTTCCCCACGCCAGTGTACTGTTCTCCACGCCAGTGTACTGTTCCCCACGTCAAAGTACTGTTCCCCACACCAGTGTACTGTTCCCCACGACAGTGTACTGTTCCCCACGTCAAAGTACTGTTCCCCACGCCAGTGTACTGTTCCCCACGCCAGTGTACTGTTCCCCACGCCAGTGTACTGTTCCCCACGCCAGTGTACTGTTCCCCACACCAGTGTACTGTTCCCCACACCAGTGTACTGTTCCCCACGCCAGTGTACTGTTCCCCACGTCAAAGTACTGTTCCCCACGCCAGTGTACTGTTCCCCACGCCAGTGTACTGTTCCCCACGCCAGTGTACTGTTCCCCACGTCAAAGTACTGTTCCCCACGCCAGTGTACTATTCCCCACACCAGTGTACTGTTCCCCACACCAGTGTACTGTTCCCCACGCCAGTGTACTGTTCCCCACGCCAGTGTACTGTTCCCCACGTCAAAGTACTGTTCCCCACACCAGTGTACTGTTCCCCACGACAGTGTACTGTTCCCCACGTCAAAGTACTGTTCCCCACGCCAGTGTACTGTTCCCCACGCCAGTGTACTGTTCCCCACGACCAGTGTACTGTTCCCCACACGCAGTGTACTAGTTCCCCACGCACCAGTGTACTGTTCCCCACGCAGGTACTGTTCCCACGCCAGTGTACTGTTCCCCACGCCAGTGTACTGTTCCCCACGTCAAGTTACTGTTTCCCCACGCCAGTGTACTGTTCCCCACGCCAGTGTACTGTTCCCCACACCAGTGTACTGTTCCCCACACCAGTGTACTGTTCCCACACGTCAAAGTGTACTGTTCCCCACGTCAAAGTGTACTGTTCCCCAACCAGTGTACTGTTCCCCACCCAGTGTACTGTTCCCCACGTCAAAGTACTGTTCCCACAGCAGTGTACTGTTCCCCACACCAGTGTACTGTTCCCCACGCCAGTGTACTGTTCCCCACGCCAGTGTACTGTTCCCCACGCCAGTGTACTGTTCCCCACGCCAGTGTACTGTTCCCACACAGTACTGTTCCCCACGTCAACAGTACTGTTCCCCACACCAGTGTACTGTTCCCCACGACAGTGTACTGTTCCCACGTCCAAAGTACTGTTCCCCACGCCAGTGTACTGTTCCCTACGCCAGTGTACTGTTCCCCACACCACTGAACTGTTCCCCACACCAGTGTACTGTTCCCACGCCAGTGTACTGTTCCCCACGTCAGTGTACTGCTCCCCACACCAGTGTACTGTTCCGCACACCAGTGTACTGTTCCACACGACAGTGTACTGTTCCCCACGTCAGTGTACTGTTCCCCACGTCAAAGTACTGTTCCCCACACCAGTGTACTGTTCCCCACGCCAGTGTACTGTTCCCCACGTCAAAGTACTGTTCCCCACGTCAAAGTACTGTTCCCCACGCAAGTGTACTGTTCCCCACGACAGTGTACTGTTCCCCACGTCAAAGTACTGTTCCCCACGCCAGTGTACTGTTCCCCACGCCAGTGTACTGTTCCTCACACCAGTGTACTGTTTCCCACACCAGTGTACTGTTCCCCACGCCAGTGTACTGTTCCCCACGTCAAAGTATTGTTCCCCACGCCAGTGTACTGTTCCTCACGCCAGTGTACTGTTCCCCACGCCAGTGTACTGTTCCCCACGTCAAAGTACTGTTCCCCACGCCAGTGTACTGTTCCCCACGCCAGTGTACTGTTCCCCACACCAGTGTACTGTTCCCCACGCCAGTGTACTGTTCCCCACACCAGTGTACTGTTCCCCACACCAGTGTACTGTTCCCCACACCAGTGTACTGTTCCCCGCGCCAGTGTACTGTTCCCCACGTCAAAGTACTGTTCCCCACGCCAGTGTACTGTTCCCCACGCCAGTGTACTGTTCCCCACGCCAGTGTACTGTTCCCCACGTCAAAGTACTGTTCTCCACGCCAGTGTACTGTTCCCCACACCAGTGTACTGTTCCCCACACCAGTGTACTGTTCCCCACGCCAGTGTACTGTTCCCCACGCCAGTGTACTGTTCCCCACGTCAAAGTACTGTTCCCCACACCAGTGTACTGTTCCCCACGACAGTGTACTGTTCCCCACGTCAAAGTACTGTTCCCCACGCCAGTGTACTGTTCCCCACGCCAGTGTACTGTTTCCCACGTCAAAGTACTGTTCCCCACACCAGTGTACTGTTCCCCACGACAGTGTACTGTTCCCCACGTCAAAGTACTGTTCCCCACACCAGTGTACTGTTCCCCACGACAGTGTACTGTTTCCCACGCCAGTGTACTGTTCCCCACGCCAGTGTACTGTTCCCCACGCCAGTGTACTGTTCCCCACGTCAAAGTACTGTTCCCCACACCAGTGTACTGTTCCCCACGACAGTGTACTGTTCCCCACATCAAAGTACTGTTCCCCACGCAAGTGTACTGTTCCCCACGACAGTGTACTGTTCCCCACATCAAAGTACTGTTCCCCACGCCAGTGTACTGTTCCCCCCGCCAGTGTACTGTTCCCCACGCCAGTGTACTGTTCCCCACGCCAGTGTACTGTTCCCCACACCAGTGTACTGTTTCCCACACCAGTGTACTGTTCCCCACGCCAGTGTACTGTTCCCCACGTCAAAGTACTGTTCCCCACGCCAGTGTACTGTTCCCCACGCCAGTGTACTGTTCCCCACGCCAGTGTACTGTTCCCCACGTCAAAGTACTGTTCCCCACGCCAGTGTACTGTTCCCCACGCCAGTGTACTGTTCCCCACACCAGTGTACTGTTCCCCACGCCAGTGTACTGTTCCCCACACCAGTGTACTGTTCCCCACACCAGTGTACTGTTCCCCACACCAGTGTACTGTTCCCCACGCCAGTGTACTGTTCCCCACGTCAAAGTACTGTTCCCCACGCCAGTGTACTGTTCCCCACGCCAGTGTACTGTTCCCCACGCCAGTGTACTGTTCCCCACGTCAAAGTACTGTTCCCCACGCCAGTGTACTGTTCCCCACGACAGTGTACTGTTCCCCACGTCAAAGTACTGTTCCCCACACCAGTGTACTGTTCCCCACGACAGTGTACTGTTCCCCACGCCAGTGTACTGTTCCCCACGCCAGTGTACTGTTCCCCACGCCAGTGTACTGTTCCCCACGTCAAAGTACTGTTCCCCACACCAGTGTACTGTTCCCCACGACAGTGTACTGTTCCCCACGTCAAAGTACTGTTCCCCACGCCAGTGTACTGTTCCCCACGCCAGTGTACTGTTCCCCACACCAGTGTACTGTTCCCCACACCAGTGTACTGTTCCCCACGCCAGTGCACTGTTCCCCACGTCAGTGTACTGTTCCCCACACCAGTGTACAGTTCCCCACACCAGTGTACTGTTCCCCACACCAGTGTACTGTTCCCCACGCCAGTGTACTGTTCCCCACGTCAAAGTACTGTTCCCCACGCCAGTGTACTGTTCCCCACGCCAGTGTACTGTTCCCCACACCAGTGTACTGTTCCTCACACTAGTGTACTCTTCCCCACGCCAGTGTACTGTTCCCCACGCCAGTGTACTATTCCCTACACCAGTGTACTGTTCCCCACGTCAAAGTACTGTTCCCCACGCCAGTGTACTGTTCCCCACGCCAGTGTACTGTTCCCCACGCCAGTGTACTGTTCCCCACGCCAGTGTACTGTTCCCCACACCAGTGTACTGTTCCCCACGTCAGTGTACTGTTCCCCACACCAGTGTACTGGTCCTCACACCAGTGTACTGTTCCCCACATCAAAGTACTGTTCCCCACGCCAGTGTACTGTTCCCCACGCCAGTGTACTGTTCCCTACGCCAGTGTACTGTTCCCGACGACGGTGTACTGTTCCCCATACCAGTGTACTGTTCCCCACACCAGTGTACTGTTCCCCACACCATTGTACTGTTCCTCACGTCAGTGTACTGTTCCCCACACCAGTGTACTGTTCCCCACACCAATATACTGTTCCCCACGCCAGTGTACTCTTCCCCACACCAGTGTACTGTTCCCCACACCAGTGTACTGTTCCCCACGTCAGTGTACTGTTCCCCACGCCAGTGTACTGTTCCCCACGCCAGTGTACTGTTCCCCACACCAGTGTACTGTTGTTCCCCACACCAGTGTACTGTTCCCTACATCAGTGTACTGTTCCCCACGCCAGTGTACTCTTCCCCACGACAGTGTACTGTTCCCCACGCCAGTGTACTGTTCACCACACCAGTGTACTGTTGTTCCCCACACCAGTGTACTGTTCCCTACATCAGTGTACTGTTCCCCACGCCAGTGTACTCTTCCCCACGACAGTGTACTGTTCCCCACGTCAAAGTACTGTTCCCCACGTCAGTGTACTGTTCCCCACGCCAGTGTACTGTTCCCCACGTCAGTGTACTGTTCCCCACGTCAAAGTACTGTTCCTCACGCCAGTGTACTGTTCCCCACGCCAGTGTACTGTTTCCCACGTCAGTGTACTGTTCCCCACACCAGTGTACTGTTCCCCACACCAGTGTACTCTTCCCCACCCCAGTGTACTGTTCCCCACACCAGTGTACTGTTCCCCACACTAGTGTACTGTTCCCCACGTCAGTGTACTATTCCCCACGCCAATGTACTCTTCCCCAATGTACTCATACCTGATCAACCAGGCTGTGACTCATACGTCAGGCTGCGAGCAGCCGCATCTAACAGCCTGGTTGATCAGTCCAGCAACGAGGAGGCCTGGTCGACGACCGGGCCGCGGGGACACTAAGCCTCGGAAGCACCTCAAGGTAGCCTCAAGGTAGGTAGCCCACGACAGTGTACTGTTCCCCACACCAGTGTACTGTTCCCCACGCCAGTGTACTGTTCCCCACGCCAGTGTACTGTTCCCTCACGCCAGTGTACTGTTCTCCACGCCAGTGTTCTGTTTCCCACGACAGTGAACTGTTCCCCACGACAGTGTACTGTTCCCCACACCAGTGTACTGTTCCCCACGTCAGTGTACTGTTCCCCACACCAGTGTACTGTTCCCCACGTCAGTGTACTGTTCCCCACGCCAGTGTACTCTTCCCCACGACAGTGTACTGTTCCCCACACCAGTGTACTCATCCCCACACCAGTGTACTGTTCCCCACACCAGTGTACTGTTCCCCACGTCAAAGTACTGTTCCCCACGCCAGTGTACTGTTCCCCACGCCAGTATACTGTTCCCCACGACTGTGTACTGTTCCCCACGATAGTGTACTGTTCCCCACGCCATTGTACTGTTCCCCACGATAGTGTACTGTTCCCCACGCCAGTGTACTGTTCCCCACGTCAGTGTACTGTTCCCCACGCCAGTGTACTGTTTCCCACGCCAGTGTACTGTTCCCCACGACAGTGTACTGTTCCCCACACCAGTGTACTGTTCCCCACGTCAAAGTACTGTTCCCCACGCCAGTGTACTGTTCCCCACGCGAGTGTACTGTTCCCCAAGACAGTGTACTGTTCCCCACGACATTGCACTGTTCCCCACGCCAGTGTACTGTTCCCCACGACAGTGTACTGTTCCCCACACCAGTGTACTGTTTCCCACACCAGTGTACTGTTCCCCACACCAGTGTACTGTTCCCCACGCCAGTGTACTGTTCCTCACGCCAGTGTACTGTTCCCCACGTCAAAGTACTGTTCCCCACACCAGTGTACTCTTCCCCACGTCAGTGTACTGTTCCCCACGTCAGAGTACTGTTCCCCACACCAGTGTACTGTTCCCCACACCAGTGTACTGTTCCCCACGCCAGTGTACTGTTCCCCACGCCAGTGTACTGTTCCCCACGCCAGTGTACTGTTCCCCACGCCAGTGTACTATTCCCTACACCAGTGTACTGTTCCCCACGTCAAGGTACTGTTCCCCACGCCAGTGTACTGTTCCCCACGCCAGTGTACTGTTTCCCACACCAGTGTACTGTTCCCCACGCCAGTGTACTGTTCCCCACGTCAAAGTACTGTTCCCCACGCCAGTGTACTGTTCCCCACGCCAGTGTACTGTTCCCCACGCCAGTGTACTGTTCCCCACGTCAAAGTACTGTTCCCCACGCCAGTGTACTGTTCCCCACGCCAGTGTACTGTTCCCCACACCAGTGTACTGTTCCCCACGCCAGTGTACTGTTCCCAACACCAGTGTACTGTTCCCCACACCAGTGTACTGTTCCCCACACCAGTGTACTGTTCCCCACGCCAGTGTACTGTTCCCCACGTCAAAGTACTGTTCCCCACGCCAGTGTACTGTTCCCCACGCCAGTGTACTGTTCCCCACGCCAGTGTACTGTTCCCCACGTCAAAGTACTGTTCCCCACGCCAGTGTACTGTTCCCCACGACAGTGTACTGTTCCCCACGTCAAAGTACTGTTCCCCACACCAGTGTACTGTTCCCCACGACAGTGTACTGTTCCCCACGCCAGTGTACTGTTCCCCACGCCAGTGTACTGTTCCCCACGCCAGTGTACTGTTCCCCACGTCAAAGTACTGTTCCCCACACCAGTGTACTGTTCCCCACGACAGTGTACTGTTCCCCACGTCAAAGTACTGTTCCCCACGCCAGTGTACTGTTCCCCACGCCAGTGTACTGTTCCCCACACCAGTGTACTGTTCCCCACACCAGTGTACTGTTCCCCACGCCAGTGCACTGTTCCCCACGTCAGTGTACTGTTCCCCACACCAGTGTACAGTTCCCCACACCAGTGTACTGTTCCCCACACCAGTGTACTGTTCCCCACGCCAGTGTACTGTTCCCCACGTCAAAGTACTGTTCCCCACGCCAGTGTACTGTTCCCCACGCCAGTGTACTGTTCCCCACACCAGTGTACTGTTCCTCACACTAGTGTACTCTTCCCCACGCCAGTGTACTGTTCCCCACGCCAGTGTACTATTCCCTACACCAGTGTACTGTTCCCCACGTCAAAGTACTGTTCCCCACGCCAGTGTACTGTTCCCCACGCCAGTGTACTGTTCCCCACGCCAGTGTACTGTTCCCCACGCCAGTGTACTGTTCCCCACACCAGTGTACTGTTCCCCACGTCAGTGTACTGTTCCCCACACCAGTGTACTGGTCCTCACACCAGTGTACTGTTCCCCACATCAAAGTACTGTTCCCCACGCCAGTGTACTGTTCCCCACGCCAGTGTACTGTTCCCTACGCCAGTGTACTGTTCCCGACGACGGTGTACTGTTCCCCATACCAGTGTACTGTTCCCCACACCAGTGTACTGTTCCCCACACCATTGTACTGTTCCTCACGTCAGTGTACTGTTCCCCACACCAGTGTACTGTTCCCCACACCAATGTACTGTTCCCCACGCCAGTGTACTCTTCCCCACACCAGTGTACTGTTCCCCACACCAGTGTACTGTTCCCCACGTCAGTGTACTGTTCCCCACGCCAGTGTACTGTTCCCCACGCCAGTGTACTGTTCCCCACACCAGTGTACTGTTGTTCCCCACACCAGTGTACTGTTCCCTACATCAGTGTACTGTTCCCCACGCCAGTGTACTCTTCCCCACGACAGTGTACTGTTCCCCACGCCAGTGTACTGTTCACCACACCAGTGTACTGTTGTTCCCCACACCAGTGTACTGTTCCCTACATCAGTGTACTGTTCCCCACGCCAGTGTACTCTTCCCCACGACAGTGTACTGTTCCCCACGTCAAAGTACTGTTCCCCACGTCAGTGTACTGTTCCCCACGCCAGTGTACTGTTCCCCACGTCAGTGTACTGTTCCCCACGTCAAAGTACTGTTCCTCACGCCAGTGTACTGTTCCCCACGCCAGTGTACTGTTTCCCACGTCAGTGTACTGTTCCCCACACCAGTGTACTGTTCCCCACACCAGTGTACTCTTCCCCACCCCAGTGTACTGTTCCCCACACCAGTGTACTGTTCCCCACACTAGTGTACTGTTCCCCACGTCAGTGTACTATTCCCCACGCCAATGTACTCTTCCCCAATGTACTCATACCTGATCAACCAGGCTGTGACTCATACGTCAGGCTGCGAGCAGCCGCATCTAACAGCCTGGTTGATCAGTCCAGCAACGAGGAGGCCTGGTCGACGACCGGGCCGCGGGGACACTAAGCCTCGGAAGCACCTCAAGGTAGCCTCAAGGTAGGTAGCCCACGACAGTGTACTGTTCCCCACACCAGTGTACTGTTCCCCACGCCAGTGTACTGTTCCCCACGCCAGTGTACTGTTCCCTCACGCCAGTGTACTGTTCTCCACGCCAGTGTTCTGTTTCCCACGACAGTGAACTGTTCCCCACGACAGTGTACTGTTCCCCACACCAGTGTACTGTTCCCCACGTCAGTGTACTGTTCCCCACACCAGTGTACTGTTCCCCACGTCAGTGTACTGTTCCCCACGCCAGTGTACTCTTCCCCACGACAGTGTACTGTTCCCCACACCAGTGTACTCATCCCCACACCAGTGTACTGTTCCCCACACCAGTGTACTGTTCCCCACGTCAAAGTACTGTTCCCCACGCCAGTGTACTGTTCCCCACGCCAGTATACTGTTCCCCACGACTGTGTACTGTTCCCCACGATAGTGTACTGTTCCCCACGCCATTGTACTGTTCCCCACGATAGTGTACTGTTCCCCACGCCAGTGTACTGTTCCCCACGTCAGTGTACTGTTCCCCACGCCAGTGTACTGTTTCCCACGCCAGTGTACTGTTCCCCACGACAGTGTACTGTTCCCCACACCAGTGTACTGTTCCCCACGTCAAAGTACTGTTCCCCACGCCAGTGTACTGTTCCCCACGCGAGTGTACTGTTCCCCAAGACAGTGTACTGTTCCCCACGACATTGCACTGTTCCCCACGCCAGTGTACTGTTCCCCACGACAGTGTACTGTTCCCCACACCAGTGTACTGTTTCCCACACCAGTGTACTGTTCCCCACACCAGTGTACTGTTCCCCACGCCAGTGTACTGTTCCTCACGCCAGTGTACTGTTCCCCACGTCAAAGTACTGTTCCCCACACCAGTGTACTCTTCCCCACGTCAGTGTACTGTTCCCCACGTCAGAGTACTGTTCCCCACACCAGTGTACTGTTCCCCACACCAGTGTACTGTTCCCCACGCCAGTGTACTGTTCCCCACGCCAGTGTACTGTTCCCCACGCCAGTGTACTGTTCCCCACGCAAGTGTACTATTCCCTACACCAGTGTACTGTTCCCCACGTCAAGGTACTGTTCCCCACGCCAGTGTACTGTTCCCCACGCCAGTGTACTGTTCCCCACGCCAGTGTACTGTTCCCCACGCCAGTGTACTGTTCCCCACACCAGTGTACTGTTCCCCACGTCAGTGTACTGTTCCCCACACCAGTGTACTGGTCCCCACACCAGTGTACTGTTCCCCACGTCAAAGTACTGTTCCCCACGCCAGTGTACTGTTCCCCACGCCAGTGTACTGTTCAACACGCCAGTGTACTGTTCCTCACGACGGTGTACTGTTCCCCACACCAGTGTACTGTTCCCCACACCAGTGTACTGTTCCCCACACCAGTGTACTGTTCCCCACGTCAGTGTACTGTTCCCCACACCAGTGTACTGTTCCCCACACCAGTGTACTGTTCCCCACGCCAGTGTACTCTTCCCCACACCAGTGTACTGTTCCCCACGTCAGTGTACTGTTCCCCACGCCAGTGTACTGTTCCCCACGCCAGTGTACTGTTCCCCACACCAGTGTACTGTTGTTCCCCACACCAGTGTACTGTTCCCTACATCAGTGTACTGTTCCCCACGCCAGTGTACTCTTCCCCACGACAGTGTACTGTTCCCCACGCCAGTGTACTGTTCACCACACCAGTGTACTGTTGTTCCCCACACCAGTGTACTGTTCCCTACATCAGTGTACTGTTCCCCACGCCAGTGTACTCTTCCCCACGACAGTGTACTGTTCCCCACGTCAAAGTACTGTTCCCCACGTCAGTGTACTGTTCCCCACGCCAGTGTACTGTTCCCCACGTCAGTGTACTGTTCCCCACGTCAAAGTACTGTTCCTCACGCCAGTGTACTGTTCCCCACGCCAGTGTACTGTTTCCCACGTCAGTGTACTGTTCCCCACACCAGTGTACTGTTCCCCACACCAGTGTACTCTTCCCCACCCCAGTGTACTGTTCCCCACACCAGTGTACTGTTCCCCACACTAGTGTACTGTTCCCCACGTCAGTGTACTATTCCCCACGCCAATGTACTCTTCCCCAATGTACTCATACCTGATCAACCAGGCTGTGACTCATACGTCAGGCTGCGAGCAGCCGCATCTAACAGCCTGGTTGATCAGTCCAGCAACGAGGAGGCCTGGTCGACGACCGGGCCGCGGGGACACTAAGCCTCGGAAGCACCTCAAGGTAGCCTTAAGGTAGGTAGCCCACGACAGTGTACTGTTCCCCACACCAGTGTACTGTTCCCCACGCCAGTGTACTGTTCCCCACGCCAGTGTACGGTTCCCTCACGCCAGTGTACTGTTCTCCACGCCAGTGTTCTGTTTCCCACGACAGTGAACTGTTCCCCACGACAGTGTACTGTTCCCCACACCAGTGTACTGTTCCCCACGTCAGTGTACTGTTCCCCACACCAGTGTACTGTTCCCCACGTCAGTGTACTGTTCCCCACGCCAGTGTACTCTTCCCCACGACAGTGTACTGTTCCCCACACCAGTGTACTCATCCCCACACCAGTGTACTGTTCCCCACACCAGTGTACTGTTCCCCACGTCAAAGTACTGTTCCCCACGCCAGTGTACTGTTCCCCACGCCAGTGTACTGTTCCCCACGACTGTGTACTGTTCCCCACGATAGTGTACTGTTCCCCACGCCAGTGTACTGTTCCCCACGATAGTGTACTGTTCCCCACGCCAGTGTACTGTTCCCCACGTCAGTGTACTGTTCCCCACGCCAGTGTACTGTTTCCCACGCCAGTGTACTGTTCCCCACGACAGTGTACTGTTCCCCACACCAGTGTACTGTTCCCCACGTCAAAGTACTGTTCCCCACGCCAGTGTACTGTTCCCCACGCGAGTGTACTGTTCCCCAAGACAGTGTACTGTTCCCCACGACATTCCACTGTTCCCCACGCCAGTGTACTGTTCCCCACGACAGTGTACTGTTCCCCACACCAGTGTACTGTTTCCCACACCAGTGTACTGTTCCCCACACCAGTGTACTGTTCCCCACGCCAGTGTACTGTTCCTCACGCCAGTGTACTGTTCCCCACGTCAAAGTACTGTTCCCCACACCAGTGTACTGTTCCCCACGTCAGTGTACTGTTCCCCACGTCAGAGTACTGTTCCCCACACCAGTGTACTGTTCCCCACACCAGTGTACTGTTCCCCACGCCAGTGTACTGTTCCCCACGCCAGTGTACTGTTCCCCACGCCAGTGTACTGTTCCCCACGCCAGTGTACTATTCCCTACACCAGTGTACTGTTCCCCACGTCAAGGTACTGTTCCCCACGCCAGTGTACTGTTCCCCACGCCAGTGTACTGTTCCCCACGCCAGTGTACTGTTCCCCACGCCAGTGTACTGTTCCCCACACCAGTGTACTGTTCCCCACGTCAGTGTACTGTTCCCCACACCAGTGTACTGGTCCCCACACCAGTGTACTGTTCCCCACGTCAAAGTACTGTTCCCCACGCCAGTGTACTGTTCCCCACGCCAGTGTACTGTTCAACACGCCAGTGTACTGTTCCCCACGACGGTGTACTGTTCCCCACACCAGTGTACTGTTCCCCACACCAGTGTACTGTTCCCCACACCAGTGTACTGTTCCCCACGTCAGTGTACTGTTCCCCACACCAGTGTACTGTTCCCCAGACCAGTGTACTGTTCCCCACGCCAGTGTACTCTTCCCCACACCAGTGTACTGTTCCCCACACCAGTGTACTGTTCCCCACGTCAGTGTACTGTTCCCCACGCCAGTGTACTGTTCCCCACGCCAGTGTACTGTTCCCCACACCAGTGTACTGTTGTTCCCCACACCAGTGTACTGTTCCCTACATCAGTGTACTGTTCCCCACGCCAGTGTACTCTTCCCCAAAACAGTGTACTGTTCCCCACGTCAAAGTACTGTTCCCCTCGCCAGTGTACTGTTCCCCACGCCAGTGTACTGTTCCCCACGTCAGTGTACTGTTCCCCAAGTCAAAGTACTGCTCCTCACGCCAGTGTACTGTTCCCCACGCCAGTGTACTGTTCCCTACGTCAGTGTACTGTTCCCCATACCAGTGTACTGTTCCCCACACCAGTGTACTGTTCCCCACCCCAGTGTACTGTTCCATACACCAGTGTACTGTTCCCCACACTAGTGTACTGTTCCCCACGTCAGTGTACTGTTCCCCACGCCAGTGTACTCTTCCCCACGACAGTGTACTGTTCCCCACACCAGTGTACTGTTCTCCACGCCAGTGTACTGTTCCCCACGCCAGTGTACTGTTCCCTCACGCCAGTGTACTGTTCCCCACGCCAGTGTACTGTTCCCCACGACAGTGTACTGTTCCCCACGCCAGTGTACTGTTCCCCACGTCAAAGTACTGTTTCCCACACCAGTGTACTGTTCCCCACGACAGTGTACTGTTCCCCACGTCAAAGTACTGTTCCCCACGCCAGTGTACTGTTCCCCACGCCAGTGTACTGTTCCCCACACCAGTGTACTGTTCCCAACACCAGTGTACTGTTCCCCACGCCAGTGTACTGTTCCCCACGTCAGTGTACTGTTCCCCACGCCAGTGTACTGTTCCCCACGTCAAAGTACTGTTCCCCACACCAGTGTACTGTTCCCCACGACAGTGTACTGTTCCCCACGTCAATGTACTGTTCCCCACACCAGTGTACTGTTCCCCATGCCAGTGTACTGTTCCCCACGTCAAAGTACTGTTCCCCACACCAGTGTACTGTTCCCCACGACAGTGTACTGTTCCCCACGTCAAAGTACTGTTCCCCACACCAGTGTACTGTTCCCCACGACAGTGTACTGTTCCCCACACCAGTGTACTGCTCCCCACGCCAGTGTACTGTTCCCTACGCCAGTGTACTGTTCCCCACGTCAAAGTACTGTTCCCCACACCAGTCTACTGTTCCCCACGACAGTGTACTGTTCCCCACGTCAAAGTACTGTTCCCCACGCAAGTGTACTGTTCCCCACGCCAGTGTACTGTTCCCCACACCAGTGTACTGTTCCCCACACCAATGTACTGTTCCCCACGCCAGTGTACTCTTCCCCACACCAGTGTACTGTTCCCCACACCAGTGTACTGTTCCCCACGTCAGTGTACTGTTCCCCACGCCAGTGTACTGTTCCCCACGCCAGTGTACTGTTCCCCACACCAGTGTACTGTTGTTCCCCACACCAGTGTACTGTTCCCTACATCAGTGTACTGTTCCCCACGCCAGTGTACTCTTCCCCACGACAGTGTACTGTTCCCCACGCCAGTGTACTGTTCACCACACCAGTGTACTGTTGTTCCCCACACCAGTGTACTGTTCCCTACATCAGTGTACTGTTCCCCATGCCAGTGTACTCTTCCCCACGACAGTGTACTGTTCCCCACGTCAAAGTACTGTTCCCCACGTCAGTGTACTGTTCCCCACGCCAGTGTACTGTTCCCCACGTCAGTGTACTGTTCCCCACGTCAAAGTACTGTTCCTCACGCCAGTGTACTGTTCCCCACGCCAGTGTACTGTTTCCCACGTCAGTGTACTGTTCCCCACACCAGTGTACTGTTCCCCACACCAGTGTACTCTTCCCCACCCCAGTGTACTGTTCCCCACACCAGTGTACTGTTCCCCACACTAGTGTACTGTTCCCCACGTCAGTGTACTATTCCCCACGCCAATGTACTCTTCCCCAATGTACTCATACCTGATCAACCAGGCTGTGACTCATACGTCAGGCTGCGAGCAGCCGCATCTAACAGCCTGGTTGATCAGTCCAGCAACGAGGAGGCCTGGTCGACGACCGGGCCGCGGGGACACTAAGCCTCGGAAGCACCTCAAGGTAGCCTCAAGGTAGGTAGCCCACGACAGTGTACTGTTCCCCACACCAGTGTACTGTTCCCCACGCCAGTGTACTGTTCCCCACGCCAGTGTACTGTTCCCCACGCCAGTGTACTGTTCCCCACACCAGTGTACTGTTCCCCACGTCAGTGTACTGTTCCCCACACCAGTGTACTGGTCCCCACACCAGTGTACTGTTCCCCACGTCAAAGTACTGTTCCCCACGCCAGTGTACTGTTCCCCACGCCAGTGTACTGTTCAACACGCCAGTGTACTGTTCCCCACGACGGTGTACTGTTCCCCACACCAGTGTACTGTTCCCCACACCAGTGTACTGTTCCCCACACCAGTGTACTGTTCCCCACGTCAGTGTACTGTTCCCCACACCAGTGTACTGTTCCCCAGACCAGTGTACTGTTCCCCACGCCAGTGTACTCTTCCCCACACCAGTGTACTGTTCCCCACACCAGTGTACTGTTCCCCACGTCAGTGTACTGTTCCCCACGCCAGTGTACTGTTCCCCACGCCAGTGTACTGTTCCCCACACCAGTGTCCTGTTGTTCCCCACACCAGTGTACTGTTCCCTACATCAGTGTACTGTTCCCCACGCCAGTGTACTCTTCCCCACGACAGTGTACTGTTCCCCACGTCAAAGTACTGTTCCCCTCGCCAGTGTACTGTTCCCCACGCCAGTGTACTGTTCCCCACGTCAGTGTACTGTTCCCCACGTCAAAGTACTGTTCCTCACGCCAGTGTACTGTTCCCCACGCCAGTGTACTGTTCCCTACGTCAGTGTACTGTTCCCCATACCAGTGTACTGTTCCCCACACCAGTGTACTGTTCCCCACCCCAGTGTACTGTTCCATACACCAGTGTACTGTTCCCCACACTAGTGTACTGTTCCCCACGTCAGTGTACTGTTCCCCACGCCAGTGTACTCTTCCCCACGACAGTGTACTGTTCCCCACACCAGTGTACTGTTCTCCACGCCAGTGTACTGTTCCCCACGCCAGTGTACTGTTCCCTCACGCCAGTGTACTGTTCCCCACGCCAGTGTACTGTTCCCCACGACAGTGTACTGTTCCCCACGCCAGTGTACTGTTCCCCACGTCAAAGTACTGTTCCCCACACCAGTGTACTGTTCCCCACGACAGTGTACTGTTCCCCACGTCAAAGTACTGTTCCCCACGCCAGTGTACTGTTCCCCACGCCAGTGTACTGTTCCCCACACCAGTGTACTGTTCCCAACACCAGTGTACTGTTCCCCACGCCAGTGTACTGTTCCCCACGTCAGTGTACTGTTCCCCACGCCAGTGTACTGTTCCCCACGTCAAAGTACTGTTCCCCACACCAGTGTACTGTTCCCCACGACAGTGTACTGTTCCCCACGTCAATGTACTGTTCCCCACACCAGTGTACTGTTCCCCATGCCAGTGTACTGTTCCCCACGTCAAAGTACTGTTCCCCACACCAGTGTACTGTTCCCCACGACAGTGTACTGTTCCCCACGTCAAAGTACTGTTCCCCACACCAGTGTACTGTTCCCCACGACAGTGTACTGTTCCCCACACCAGTGTACTGCTCCCCACGCCAGTGTACTGTTCCCTACGCCAGTGTACTGTTCCCCACGTCAAAGTACTGTTCCCCACACCAGTCTACTGTTCCCCACGACAGTGTACTGTTCCCCACGTCAAAGTACTGTTCCCCACGCAAGTGTACTGTTCCCCACGCCAGTGTACTGTTCCCCACACCAGTGTACTGTTCCCCACACCAGTGTACTGTTCCCCACGCCAGTGTACTGTTCCCCACGTCAGTGTACTGTTCCCCACACCAGTGTACTGTTCCCCACACCAGTGTACTGTTCCCCACACCAGTGTACTGTTCCCCACGCCAGTGTACTGTTCCCCACGTCAAAGTACTGTTCCCCACGCCAGTGTACTGTTCCCCACGCCAGTGTACTGTTCCCCACACCAGTGTACTGTTCCCCACGCCAGTGTACTGTTCCCCACGTCAAAGTACTGTTCCCCACGTCAGTGTACTGTTCCCCACGCCAGTGTACTGTTCCCTACACCAGTGTACTGTTCCCCACGTCAAAGTACTGTTCCCCACGCCAGTGTACTGTTCCCCACGCCAGTGTACTGTTCCCCACGCCAGTGTACTGTTCCCCACGCCAGTGTACTGTTCCCCACACCAGTGTACTGTTCCCCACGTCAGTGTACTGTTCCCCACACCAGTGTACTTGTCCCCACACCAATGTACTGTTCCCCACGTCAAAGTACTGTTCCCCACGCCAGTGTACTGTTCCCCACGCCAGTGTACTGTTCCCCACGCCAGTGTACTGTTCCCCACGCCAGTGTACTGTTCCCCACGACAGTGTACTGTTCCCCACACCAGTGTACTGTTCCCCACGCCAGTGTACTGTTCCCCACACCAGTGTACTGTTCCCCACGACAGTGTACTGTTCCCCACACCAGTGTACTGTTCGCCACACCAGTGTACTGTTCCCCACGCCAGTGTACTCTTCCCTTCACCAGTGTACTGTTCCCCACGCCAGTGTACTGTTCCCCACGCCAGTGTACTGTTCCCCTCGTCAGTGTACTGTTCCCCACGTCAAAGTACTGTTCCCCACGCCAGTGTACTGTTCCCCACGCCAGTGTACTGTTCCCCACGTCAGTGTACTGTTCCCCACACCAGTGTACTGTTCCCCACACCAGTGTACTGTTCCCCACGCCAGTGTACTGTTCCCCACACCAGTGTACTCTTCCCCACACCAGTGTACTGTTCCCCACGTCAGTGTACTGTTCCCCACGCCAGTGTACTCTTCCCCACGACAGTGTACTGTTCCCCACACCAGTGTACTGTTCCCCACGCCAGTGTACTGTTCCCCACGCCAGTGTACTGTTCCCCAAGCCAGTGTACTGTTCCCCACGCCAGTGTACTGTTCCCCACGTCAAAGTACTGTTCCCCACACCAGTGTACTGTTCCCCACGACAGTGTACTGTTCCCCACGTCAAAGTACTGTTCCGCACGCCAGTGTACTGTTCCCCACGCCAGTGTACTGTTCGCCACGCCAGTGTACTGTTCCCCACGCCAGTGTACTGTTCCCCACACCAGTGTACTGTTCCCCACACCAGTGTACTGTTCCCCACGCCAGTGTACTGTTCCCCACGTCAAAGTACTGTTCCCCACGCCAGTGTACTGTTCCCCACGCCAGTGTACTGTTCCCCACGCCAGTGTACTGTTCCCCACGTCAAAGTACTGTTCCCCACGCGAGTGTACTGTTCCCCACGCCAGTGTACTGTTCCCCACACCAGTGTACTGTTCCCCACGTCAAAGTACTGTTCCCGACACCAGTGTACTGTTCCCTACGCCAGTGTACTGTTCCCCAGGTCAAAGTACTGTTCCCCACACCAGTGTACTGTTCCCCACGGTAGTGTACTGTTCCCCACGCCAGTGTACTGTTCCCCACGTCAAAGTACGGTTCCCCACGCCAGTGTACTGTTCCCCACACCAGTGTACTGTTCCCCACACCAGTGTACTGTTCCCCACGCCAGTGTACTGTTCCCCACGCCGGTGTACTGTTCCCCACGTCAAAGTACTGTTCCCCACGTCAAAGTACTGTTCCCCACGACAGTGTACTGTTCCCCACGTCAAAGTACTGTTCCCCACGCCAGTGTACTGTTCCCCACGCCAGTGTACTGTTCCCCACACCAGTGTACTGTTCCCCACACCAGTGTACTGTTCCCCACGCCAGTGTACTGTTCCCCACGTCAGTGTACTGTTCCCCACACCAGTGTACTGTTCCCCATACCAGTGTACTGTTCCCCACGCCAGTGTACTGTTCCCCACGACAGTGTACTGTTCCCCCACGTCAAAGTACTGTTCCCCATACCAGTGTACTGTTCCCCACGACAGTGTACTGTTCCCCACGCCAGTGTACTGTTCCCCACGCCAGTGTACTGTTCCCCACGCCAGTGTACTGTTCCCCACGTCAGTGTACTGTTCCCCACACCAGTGTACTGTTCCCCACACCAGTGTACTGTTCCCCACGCCAGTGTACTGTTCCCCACACCAGTGTACTCTTCCCCACACCAGTGTACTGTTCCCCACGTCAGTGTACTGTTCCCCACGCCAGTGTACTCTTCCCCACGACAGTGTACTGTTCCCCACACCAGTGTACTGTTCCCCACGCCAGTGTACTGTTCCCCACGCCAGTGTACTGTTCCCCAAGCCAGTGTACTGTTCCCCACGCCAGTGTACTGTTCCCCACGTCAAAGTACTGTTCCCCACACCAGTGTACTGTTCCCCACGACAGTGTACTGTTCCCCACGTCAAAGGTACTGTTCCGCACGCCAGTGTACTGTTCCCCACGCCAGTGTACTGTTCGCCACGCCAGTGTACTGTTCCCCACGCCAGTGTACTGTTCCCCACACCAGTGTACTGTTCCCCACACCAGTGTACTGTTCCCCACGCCAGTGTACTGTTCCCCACGTCAAAGTACTGTTCCCCACGCCAGTGTACTGTTCCCCACGCCAGTGTACTGTTCCCCACGCCAGTGTACTGTTCCCCACGTCAAAGTACTGTTCCCCACGCGAGTGTACTGTTCCCCACGCCAGTGTACTGTTCCCCACACCAGTGTACTGTTCCCCACGTCAAAGTACTGTTCCCGACACCAGTGTACTGTTCCCCTACGCCAGTGTACTGTTCCCCAGGTCAAAGTACTGTTCCCCACACCAGTGTACTGTTCCCCACGGTAGTGTACTGTTCCCCACGCCAGTGTACTGTTCCCCACGTCAAAGTACGGTTCCCCACGCCAGTGTACTGTTCCCCACACCAGTGTACTGTTCCCCACACCAGTGTACTGTTCCCCACGCCAGTGTACTGTTCCCCACGCCGGTGTACTGTTCCCCACGTCAAAGTACTGTTCCCCACGTCAAAGTACTGTTCCCCACGACAGTGTACTGTTCCCCACGTCAAAGTACTGTTCCCCACGCCAGTTTACTGTTCCCCACGCCAGTGTACTGTTCCCCACACCAGTGTACTGTTCCCCACACCAGTGTACTGTTCCCCACGCCAGTGTACTGTTCCCCACGTCAGTGTACTGTTCCCCACACCAGTGTACTGTTCCCCACACCAGTGTACTGTTCCCCACGCCAGTGTACTGTTCCCCACGACAGTGTACTGTTCCCCCACGTCAAAGTACTGTTCCCCATACCAGTGTACTGTTCCCCACGACAGTGTACTGTTCCCCACGCCAGTGTACTGTTCCCCACGCCAGTGTACTGTTCCCCACGCCAGTGTACTGTTCCCCACGTCAAAGTACTGTTCCCCACACCAGTGTACTGTTCCCCACGACAGTGTACTGTTCCCCACGTCAAAGTACTGTTCCCCACACCAGTGTACTGGTCCCCACACCAGTGTACTGTTCCCCACGTCAAAGTACTGTTCCCCACGCCAGTGTACTGTTCCCCACGCCAGTGTACTGTTCCCCACGCCAGTGTACTGTTCCCCACGCCAGTGTTACTGTTCCCCACGCCAGTGTACTGTTCCCCACGCCAGTGTACTGTTCCCCACGTCAAAGTACGGTTCCCCACGCCAGTGTACTGTACCCCACACCAGTGTACTGTTCCCCACGTCAAAGTACTGTTCCCCACGCCAGTGTACTGTTCCCCACGCCAGTGTACTGTTCCCCACGCCAGTGTACTGTTCCCCACGCCAGTGTACTGTTCCCCACACCAGTGTACTGTTCCCCACGTCAGTGTACTGTTCCCCACACCAGTGTACTGGTCCCCACACCAGTGTACTGTTCCCCACGTCAAAGTACTGTTCCCCACGCCAGTGTACTGTTCCCCACGCCAGTGTACTGTTCAACACGCCAGTGTACTGTTCGCCACGACGGTGTACTGTTCCCCACACCAGTGTACTGTTCCCCACACCAGTGTACTGTTCCCCACACCAGTGTACTGTTCCCCACGTCAGTGTACTGTTCCCCACACCAGTGTACTGTTCCCCAGACCAGTGTACTGTTCCCCACGCCAGTGTACTCTTCCCCACACCAGTGTACTGTTCCCCACACCAGTGTACTGTTCCCCACGTCAGTGTACTGTTCCCCACGCCAGTGTACTGTTCCCCACGCCAGTGTACTGTTCCCCACACCAGTGTACTGTTGTTCCCCACACCAGTGTACTGTTCCCTACATCAGTGTACTGTTCCCCACGCCAGTGTACTCTTCCCCACGACAGTGTACTGTTCCCCACGTCAAAGTACTGTTCCCCTCGCCAGTGTACTGTTCCCCACGCCAGTGTACTGTTCCCCACGTCAGTGTACTGTTCCCCACGTCAAAGTACTGTTCCTCACGCCAGTGTACTGTTCCCCACGCCAGTGTACTGTTCCCTACGTCAGTGTACTGTTCCCCACACCAGTGTACTGTTCCCCACACCAGTGTACTGTTCCCCACCCCAGTGGACTGTTCCATACACCAGTGTACTGTTCCCCACACTAGTGTACTGTTCCCCACGTCAGTGTAATGTTCCCCACGCCAGTGTACTCTTCCCCACGACAGTGTACTGTTCCCCACACCAGTGTACTGTTCTCCACGCCAGTGTACTGTTCCCCACGCCAGTGTACTGTTCCCTCACGCCAGTGTACTGTTCCCCACGCCAGTGTACTGTTCCCCACGTCAGTGTACTGTTTGCCACGTCAAAGTACTGTTCCTCACGCCAGTGTACTGTTCCCCACGCCAGTGTACTGTTCCCTACGTCAGTGTACTGTTCCCCACACCAGTGTACTGTTCCCCACACCAGTGTACTGTTCCCCACCCCAGTGTACTGTTCCATACACCAGTGTACTGTTCCCCACACTAGTGTACTGTTCCCCACGTCAGTGTACTGTTCCCCACGCCAGTGTACTCTTCCCCACGACAGTGTACTGTTCCCCACACCAGTGTACTGTTCTCCACGCCAGTGTACTGTTCCCCACGCCAGTGTACTGTTCCCTCACGCCAGTGTACTGTTCCCCACGCCAGTGTACTGTTCCCCACGACAGTGTACTGTTCCCCACGACAGTGTACTGTTCCCCACGCCAGTGTACTGTTCCCCACGACAGTGTACTGTTCCCCACGACAGTGTACTGTTCCCCACGACAGTGTACTGTTCTCCACGCCAGTGTTCTGTTTCCCACGACAGTGAACTGTTCCCCATGACAGTGTACTGTTTCCCACGACAGTGTACTGTTCCCCACGCCAGTGTTCTGTTTCCCACACCAGTGTACTGTTCCCCACGACAGTGTACTGTTCCCCACACCAGTGTACTGTTCCCCACGTCAGTGTACTGTTCCCCACACCAGTGTACTGTTCCCCACGTCAGTGTACTGTTCCCCACGCCAGTGTACTCTTCCCCACGACAGTGTACTGTTCCCCACACCAGTGTACTCTTCCCCACACCAGTGTACTGTTCCCCACACCAGTGTACTGTTCCCCACGTCAAAGTACTGTTCCCCACGCCAGTGTACTGTTCCCCACGCCAGTGTACTGTTCCCCACGACTGTGTACTGTTCCCTACAATAGTGTACTGTTCCCCACGCCAGTGTACTGTTCCCCACGTCAGTGTACTGTTCCTCACTCCAGTGTACTGTTTCCCACGCCAGTGTACTGTTCCCCACGACAGTGTACTGTTCCCCACGACAGTGTACTGTTCCCCACACCAGTGTACTGTTCCCCACGTCAAAGTACTGTTCCCCACGCCAGTGTACTGTTCCCCACGCGAGTGTACTATTCCCTACGACAGTGTACTGTTCCCCACGACAGTGTACTGTTCCCCACGCCAGTGTACTGTTCCCCACACCAGTGTACTGTTCCCCACACCAGTGTACTGTTCCCCACACCAGTATACTGTTCCCCACGCCAGTGTACTGTTCCTCACGCCAGTGTACTGTTCCCCACGTCAAAGTACTGTTCCCCACGCCAGTTTACTGTTCCCCACACCAGTGTACTGTTCCCCACGTCAGTGTACTGTTCCCCACACCAGTGTACTGTTCCCCACACCAGTGTACTGTTCCCCACGCCAGTGTACTGTTCCCCACGTCAAAGTACTGTTCCCCACGCCAGTGTACTGTTCCCCACGCCAGTGTACTGTTTCCTTCACCAGTGTACTGTTCCCCACGCCAGTGTACTGTTCCCCACGTCAAAGTACTGTTCCCCACGCCAGTGTACTGTTCCCCACGCCAGTGTACTGTTCCCCACGTCAAAGTACTGTTCCCCACGCCAAAGTACTGTTCCCCACGCCAGTGTACTGTTCCCCACACCAGTGTACTGTTCCCCACGTCAAAGTACTGTTCCCCACGCCAGTGTACTGTTTCCCACGCCAGTGTACTGTTCCCCACACCAGTGTACTGTTCCCCACGTCAGCGTACTGTTCCCCACACCAGTGTACTGTTCCCCACACCAGTGTACTGTTCCCCACGCCAGTGTACTGTTCCCCACGTCAAAGTACTGTTCCCCACGCCAGTGTACTGTTCCCCACGCCAGTGTACTGTTCCCCACGCCAGTGTACTGTTTCCCACACCAGTGTACTGTTCCCCACGCCAGTGTACTGTTCCCCACGTCAAAGTACTGTTCCCCACGCCAGTGTACTGTTCCCCACGTCAAAGTACTGTTCCCCACGCCAGCGTACTGTTCCCCACGCCAGTGTACTGTTCCCCACGTCAAAGTACTGTTCCCCACGTCAAAGAACTGTTCCCCACGCAAGTGTACTGTTCCCCACGACAGTGTACTGTTCCCCACGTCAAAGTACTGTTCCCCACGCCAGTGTACTGTTCCCCACGCCAGTGTACTGTTCCCCACACCAGTGTACTGTTCCCCACACCAGTGTACTGTTCCCCACGCCAGTGTACTGTTCCCCACGTCAAAGTACTGTTCCCCACGCCAGTGTACTGTTCCCCACGCCAGTGTACTGTTCCCCACGCCAGTGTACTGTTCCCCACGTCAAAGTACTGTTCCCCACGCGAGTGTACTGTTCCCCACGCCAGTGTACTGTTCCCCACACCAGTGTACTGTTCCCCACGTCAAAGTACTGTTCTCGACACCAGTGTACTGTTCCCCACACCAGTGTACTGTTCCCCACGCCAGTGTACTGTTCCCCACGTCAAAGTACTGTTCCCCACGCCAGTGTACTGTTCCGCACGCCAGTGTACTGTTCCGCACGCCAGTGTACTGTTCCCCACGTCAAAGTACGGTTCCCCACGCCAGTGTACTGTACCCCACACTAGTGTACTGTTCCCCACACCAGTGTACTGTTCCCCACGCCAGTGTACTGTTCCCCACGCCAGTGTACTGTTCCCCACGTCAAAGTACTGTTCCCCACACCAGTGTACTGTTCCCCACGACAGTGTACTGTTCCCCACGTCAAAGTACTGTTCCCCACGCCAGTGTACTGTTCCCCACGCCAGTGTACTGTTCCCCACACCAGTGTACTGTTCCCCACACCAGTGTACTGTTCCCCACGCCAGTGTACTGTTCCCCACGTCAGTGTACTGTTCCCCACGCCAGTGTACTGTTCCCCACGTCAAAGTACTGTTCCCCACACCAGTGTACTGTTCCCCACGACAGTGTACTGTTCCCCACGTCAATGTACTGTTCCCCACACCAGTGTACTGTTCCCCACGCCAGTGTACTGTTCCCCACGTCAAAGTACTGTTCCCCACACCAGTGTACTGTTCCCCACGACAGTGTACTGTTCCCCACGTCAAAGTACTGTTCCCCACACCAGTGTACTGTTCCCCACGACAGTGTACTGTTCCCCACACCAGTGTA
>NW_027190047.1:0-59154 GCF_040958095.1 Procambarus clarkii
TTGTGATTCAATACCATGCAGTTCAATGCGATGCGATGCAATGACATGCGATTCGATGCCATGCGAGGCGAGGCGAGGCGATGCATCATCTAACATAACGGGATTCCCTGGAAAACGACTCTGTTGTTGAATGAACAACAAAGTTAAGATATAAGAAGATGTAAGTAATTCGAGAAGTCTGAGTACTGTAGGTACTATAGCAAATTCATTGCTTAATATATGTGAATGTGTAAGGAATCCATCCATCGCTTTTACCGAGTATACAAATACTCGCTCATTGTTGGTGTTTAGGGAGGTAAATGAAGTATTGCAAAGCTAATTACGAAACTAGCTTTCACAATGACATTTGGTGGTTGGTCGCTTTGCAAATTATAGTAGATTCTATATCAATTTTATTCGTTATTTTACGTGAATGAATGTGTGCCTGCATACATTGCCTAAATAAAGAATGTAAATATACGTCGGTGGTGTTTAGAGGGGTGAATGAAGCATTTGAAATCTAAATAGGAAACTAGCATTCAAATGGAGAGGGGTGAGAGTGCAGGTGCGCTTGAACTTGGGTGGGTTCTGGGTTTCATTGACGTATATATTACAGGTGAATGTGTGCATCGAATGCTCGATTGAAGTATATAAATACACATTGTTAGTGTGTATTGAGGTAAATGATGGATTGTAAAGCTAATCAAGACACTGGAATTCACTTTGAGGCTAGTGGCTGGCCGGCTGGCAGGCAAGCGTGGAAGTGGCAAACGATCGTTGAGTTGCCGTGTAAAACCACACCAAAGCAACACCTCCCTCCATCTCAAGTCGAATTTCGTCTTTATTACGCATTGGTACATTCCAGCAATGGTAAATTAAATAGATAAACGTCTAATCTTGATGTATGTATGAATATAATTTCGCCGTCAGAGCCGACTAAGGAATTCCGAGTGATATACACACACACTCCTCCCTCCCTCCCTCACTCACAAGGGAGAGTGAGTAATTCTGTAAAAAAAAGAAGAGCATGCCAACAATGGGTAACTATTATAGTTAGGTTCTCGATCATAGTAAACCCGTTGATTTAGAGTTTATTTGCACAATGACTACGTCATATTAGATGCCATTTAAATACCAAATCCAGTTCTCCACTAAATGCAGACACAAGTCTAACACTATTCAACCCATCTCTACCAGCCTTTTCATAACAAACCACTAAGCTATCTAAACCAGTTTCCACACTTATATAAATAGAGAAAAACTTCACCCTATATAACCTATCTCAGAAAACAAACAAAATCAATTAATATTGCATTAACTGGCAACCCCCCCCATTCATAAAATCAACTTCTTTCCTTCCACACCAACCATCGTATTTCTTTGCTCGCACATAATCTTTAATCTAAAGTTATTAAATGATATTACTCACCTCACTCTCCTTCTTTCTCCTTCTTTCTCCTTCCTTCCTTCCTTCCTTCCTTCCTTCCTTCCTTCCTTCCTTCCTTCCTTCCTTCCTTCCTTCCTTCCTTCCTTCCCTCTAACTCGTTGCAGTTGTTCAGCTTCGACCCATCAACCCGGACTCGACTGACTCACTTCTGCTGCTCGTTCCAAGGCTTTTTCCTCATACGATGTTGGCTGGTGTGAAGTAATTACTGCAATTCAAATTAACACGATTCATTAATGTACATAACCAATTAACATAATCGTCTCCTACTTGATTTTGACTAGTTGATAGGGTTGTTTTTGGTCTCCCCGAAGGGAGTGGACCGATCCCAGAGGTACTGCAATACCGGGCCGATCCGCGGCAAAGGTGGAGCAAGCTCCTAGCACTTCGCCATGTTGCAAAAATCAGTTTAATATCGAGGATCCCACATGGGGATCGTATCAGATATTAAGCTGATAAGAACAGATACTACACTTTGATCTTAGCCAAAAGGCCGAGAAGCGATAGGATGCATGGTTGCTCTGCAACACCAGGCAACAATTGCGGCTAGAAACCACGTAGCGAGTTTCAATTGCAAAAGGGCATGTGATTATCGTTGAGTAATATTCGAATTCAAGCATACATATAAACGCCATGCAGTAAAGGCTTTAACCATTTCTTACCTGATCAATGAATTTATATATATATGCAAATTCATGATATTACATGGTTTCATTCATGAGTAGTGAATATGTAACTGGCGGCAAAGTGGTAAACAGACTCGCGTGGCGTTTCACGAATTCGCTCCTGGCCAGGGAGTATAGCGCTTAACTCTAATACATAAACCTCCATTTGTCATGTGTCTTAAGGTAGCTACAGCTTTTGAAAAGTACAATAACGAATTAAAAGTGCAAGGGGCCTGTTACGCCAACGCTCGTCAAAAAATATAAATAGGAGACGTTCTCTCTCTGATACCATAACAGAAAACGAACAGCACTATTACGCGCCAACTATTCCATTTTTGTATATATATCACGACTTTTTCACATCTAACACTTTGCTTGATACATCGTTTTCACAAACCGGAGACGAGGCGAAGCGAGGCAGGGCTGGGTGGCGAGAGGCTAGAGGCTAGAGGCTAGAGGCGAGAGGCGAGAGGCGAGAGGCGAGAGACGAGAGACGAGAGGACGAGAGACGAGAGACGAGAGACGAGAGACGAGAGACGAGAGACGAGAGACGAGAGACGAGAGACGAGAGACGAGAGACGAGAGACGAGAGACTAGAGACTAGAGACTAGAGACGAGAGACGAGAGACGAGAGACGAGAGACGAGAGACGTGATGCCATGCCATGCCATGCCATGCCATGCCATGCCATTCAATGCCTTGTGATTCAATACCATGCAGTTCAATGCGATGCGATGCCAATGACATGCGATTCGATGCCATGCGAGGCGAGGCGAGGCGATGCATCATCTAACATAACGGGATTCCCTGGAAAACGACTCTGTTGTTGAATGAACAACAAAGTTAAGATATAAGAAGATGTAAGTAATTCGAGAAGTCTGAGTACTGTAGGTACTATAGCAAATTCATTGCTTAATATATGTGAATGTGTAAGGAATCCATCCATCGCTTTTACCGAGTATACAAATACTCGCTCATTGTTGGTGTTTAGGGAGGTAAATGAAGTATTGCAAAGCTAATTACGAAACTAGCTTTCACAATGACATTTGGTGGTTGGTCGCTTTGCAAATTATAGTAGATTCTATATCAATTTTATTCGTTATTTTACGTGAATGAATGTGTGCCTGCATACATTGCCTAAATAAAGAATGTAAATATACGTCGGTGGTGTTTAGAGGGGTGAATGAAGCATTTGAAATCTAAATAGGAAACTAGCATTCAAATGGAGAGGGGTGAGAGTGCAGGTGCGCTTGAACTTGGGTGGGTTCTGGGTTTCATTGACGTATATATTACAGGTGAATGTGTGCATCGAATGCTCGATTGAAGTATATAAATACACATTGTTAGTGTGTATTGAGGTAAATGATGGATTGTAAAGCTAATCAAGACACTGGAATTCACTTTGAGGCTAGTGGCTGGCCGGCTGGCAGGCAAGCGTGGAAGTGGCAAACGATCGTTGAGTTGCCGTGTAAAACCACACCAAAGCAACACCTCCCTCCATCTCAAGTCGAATTTCGTCTTTATTACGCATTGGTACATTCCAGCAATGGTAAATTAAATAGATAAACGTCTAATCTTGATGTATGTATGAATATAATTTCGCCGTCAGAGCCGACTAAGGAATTCCGAGTGATATACACACACACTCCTCCCTCCCTCCCTCACTCACAAGGGAGAGTGAGTAATTCTGTAAAAAAAAGAAGAGCATGCCAACAATGGGTAACTATTATAGTTAGGTTCTCGATCATAGTAAACCCGTTGATTTAGAGTTTATTTGCACAATGACTACGTCATATTAGATGCCATTTAAATACCAAATCCAGTTCTCCACTAAATGCAGACACAAGTCTAACACTATTCAACCCATCTCTACCAGCCTTTTCATAACAAACCACTAAGCTATCTAAACCAGTTTCCACACTTATATAAATAGAGAAAAACTTCACCCTATATAACCTATCTCAGAAAACAAACAAAATCAATTAATATTGCACTAACTGGCAACCCCCCCCCATTCATAAAATCAACTTCTTTCCTTCCACACCAACCATCGTATTTCTTTGCTCGCACATAATCTTTAATCTAAAGTTATTAAATGATATTACTCACCTCACTCTCCTTCTTTCTCCTTCTTCTCCTTCCTTCCTTCCTTCCTTCCTTCCTTCCTTCCTTCCTTCCTTCCTTCCTTCCTTCCTTCCTTCCTTCCCTCTAACTCGTTGCAGTTGTTCAGCTTCGACCCATCAAACCCGGACTCGACTGACTCACTTCTGCTGCTCGTTCCAAGGCTTTTTCCTCATACGATGTTGGCTGGTGTGAAGTAATTACTGCAATTCAAATTAACACGATTCATTAATGTACATAACCAATTAACATAATCGTCTCCTACTTGATTTTGACTAGTTGATAGGGTTGTTTTTGGTCTCCCCGAAGGGAGTGGACCGATCCCAGAGGTACTGCAATACCGGGCCGATCCGCGGCAAAGGTGGAGCAAGCTCCTAGCACTTCGCCATGTTGCAAAAATCAGTTTAATATCGAGGATCCCACATGGGGATCGTATCAGATATTAAGCTGATAAGAACAGATACTACACTTTGATCTTAGCCAAAAGGCCGAGAAGCGATAGGATGCATGGTTGCTCTGCAACACCAGGCAACAATTGCGGCTAGAAACCACGTAGCGAGTTTCAATTGCAAAAGGGCATGTGATTATCGTTGAGTAATATTCGAATTCAAGCATACATATAAACGCCATGCAGTAAAGGCTTTAACCATTTCTTACCTGATCAATGAATTTATATATATATGCAAATTCATGATATTACATGGTTTCATTCATGAGTAGTGAATATGTAACTGGCGGCAAAGTGGTAAACAGACTCGCGTGGCGTTTCACGAATTCGCTCCTGGCCAGGGAGTATAGCGCTTAACTCTAATACATAAACCTCCATTTGTCATGTGTCTTAAGGTAGCTACAGCTTTTGAAAAGTACAATAACGAATTAAAAGTGCAAGGGGCCTGTTACGCCAACGCTCGTCAAAAAATATAAATAGGAGACGTTCTCTCTCTGATACCATAACAGAAAACGAACAGCACTATTACGCGCCAACTATTCCATTTTTGTATATATATCACGACTTTTTCACATCTAACACTTTGCTTGATACATCGTTTTCACAAACCGGAGACGAGGCGAAGCGAGGCAGGGCTGGGTGGCGAGAGGCTAGAGGCTAGAGGCTAGAGGCGAGAGGCGAGAGGCGAGAGGCGAGAGACGAGAGACGAGAGACGAGAGACGAGAGACGAGAGACGAGAGACGAGAGACGAGAGACGAGAGACGAGAGACGAGAGACGAGAGACGAGAGACGAGAGACGAGAGACGAGAGACTAGAGACTAGAGACTAGAGACGAGAGACGAGAGACGAGAGACGAGAGACGAGAGACGTGATGCCATGCCATGCCATGCCATGCCATGCCATGCCATTCAATGCCTTGTGATTCAATACCATGCAGTTCAATGCGATGCGATGCAATGACATGCGATTCGATGCCATGCGAGGCGAGGCGAGGCGATGCATCATCTAACATAACGGGATTCCCTGGAAAACGACTCTGTTGTTGAATGAACAACAAAGTTAAGATATAAGAAGATGTAAGTAATTCGAGAAGTCTGAGTACTGTAGGTACTATAGCAAATTCATTGCTTAATATATGTGAATGTGTAAGGAATCCATCCATCGCTTTTACCGAGTATACAAATACTCGCTCATTGTTGGTGTTTAGGGAGGTAAATGAAGTATTGCAAAGCTAATTACGAAACTAGCTTTCACAATGACATTTGGTGGTTGGTCGCTTTGCAAATTATAGTAGATTCTATATCAATTTTATTCGTTATTTTACGTGAATGAATGTGTGCCTGCATACATTGCCTAAATAAAGAATGTAAATATACGTCGGTGGTGTTTAGAGGGGTGAATGAAGCATTTGAAATCTAAATAGGAAACTAGCATTCAAATGGAGAGGGGTGAGAGTGCAGGTGCGCTTGAACTTGGGTGGGTTCTGGGTTTCATTGACGTATATATTACAGGTGAATGTGTGCATCGAATGCTCGATTGAAGTATATAAATACACATTGTTAGTGTGTATTGAGGTAAATGATGGATTGTAAAGCTAATCAAGACACTGGAATTCACTTTGAGGCTAGTGGCTGGCCGGCTGGCAGGCAAGCGTGGAAGTGGCAAACGATCGTTGAGTTGCCGTGTAAAACCACACCAAAGCAACACCTCCCTCCATCTCAAGTCGAATTTCGTCTTTATTACGCATTGGTACATTCCAGCAATGGTAAATTAAATAGATAAACGTCTAATCTTGATGTATGTATGAATATAATTTCGCCGTCAGAGCCGACTAAGGAATTCCGAGTGATATACACACACACTCCTCCCTCCCTCCCTCACTCACAAGGGAGAGTGAGTAATTCTGTAAAAAAAAGAAGAGCATGCCAACAATGGGTAACTATTATAGTTAGGTTCTCGATCATAGTAAACCCGTTGATTTAGAGTTTATTTGCACAATGACTACGTCATATTAGATGCCATTTAAATACCAAATCCAGTTCTCCACTAAATGCAGACACAAGTCTAACACTATTCAACCCATCTCTACCAGCCTTTTCATAACAAACCACTAAGCTATCTAAACCAGTTTCCACACTTATATAAATAGAGAAAAACTTCACCCTATATAACCTATCTCAGAAAACAAACAAAATCAATTAATATTGCACTTAACTGGCAACCCCCCATTCATAAAATCAACTTCTTTCCTTCCACACCAACCATCGTATTTCTTTGCTCGCACATAATCTTTAATCTAAAGTTATTAAATGATATTACTCACCTCACTCTCCTTCTTTCTCCTTCTTTCTCCTTCCTTCCTTCCTTCCTTCCTTCCTTCCTTCCTTCCTTCCTTCCTTCCTTCCTTCCTTCCTTCCTTCCTTCCTTCCCTCTAACTCGTTGCAGTTGTTCAGCTTCGACCCATCAAACCCGGACTCGACTGACTCACTTCTGCTGCTCGTTCCAAGGCTTTTTCCTCATACGATGTTGGCTGGTGTGAAGTAATTACTGCAATTCAAATTAACACGATTCATTAATGTACATAACCAATTAACATAATCGTCTCCTACTTGATTTTGACTAGTTGATAGGGTTGTTTTTGGTCTCCCCGAAGGGAGTGGACCGATCCCAGAGGTACTGCAATACCGGGCCGATCCGCGGCAAAGGTGGAGCAAGCTCCTAGCACTTCGCCATGTTGCAAAAATCAGTTTAATATCGAGGATCCCACATGGGGATCGTATCAGATATTAAGCTGATAAGAACAGATACTACACTTTGATCTTAGCCAAAAGGCCGAGAAGCGATAGGATGCATGGTTGCTCTGCAACACCAGGCAACAATTGCGGCTAGAAACCACGTAGCGAGTTTCAATTGCAAAAGGGCATGTGATTATCGTTGAGTAATATTCGAATTCAAGCATACATATAAACGCCATGCAGTAAAGGCTTTAACCATTTCTTACCTGATCAATGAATTTATATATATATGCAAATTCATGATATTACATGGTTTCATTCATGAGTAGTGAATATGTAACTGGCGGCAAAGTGGTAAACAGACTCGCGTGGCGTTTCACGAATTCGCTCCTGGCCAGGGAGTATAGCGCTTAACTCTAATACATAAACCTCCATTTGTCATGTGTCTTAAGGTAGCTACAGCTTTTGAAAAGTACAATAACGAATTAAAAGTGCAAGGGGCCTGTTACGCCAACGCTCGTCAAAAAATATAAATAGGAGACGTTCTCTCTCTGATACCATAACAGAAAACGAACAGCACTATTACGCGCCAACTATTCCATTTTTGTATATATATCACGACTTTTTCACATCTAACACTTTGCTTGATACATCGTTTTCACAAACCGGAGACGAGGCGAAGCGAGGCAGGGCTGGGTGGCGAGAGGCTAGAGGCTAGAGGCTAGAGGCGAGAGGCGAGAGGCGAGAGGCGAGAGACGAGAGACGAGAGACGAGAGACGAGAGACGAGAGACGAGAGACGAGAGACGAGAGACGAGAGACGAGAGACGAGAGACGAGAGACGAGAGACGAGAGACGAGAGACTAGAGACTAGAGACTAGAGACGAGAGACGAGAGACGAGAGACGAGAGACGAGAGACGTGATGCCATGCCATGCCATGCCATGCCATGCCATGCCATTCAATGCCTTGTGATTCAATACCATGCAGTTCAATGCGATGCGATGCAATGACATGCGATTCGATGCCATGCGAGGCGAGGCGAGGCGATGCATCATCTAACATAACGGGATTCCCTGGAAAACGACTCTGTTGTTGAATGAACAACAAAGTTAAGATATAAGAAGATGTAAGTAATTCGAGAAGTCTGAGTACTGTAGGTACTATAGCAAATTCATTGCTTAATATATGTGAATGTGTAAGGAATCCATCCATCGCTTTTACCGAGTATACAAATACTCGCTCATTGTTGGTGTTTAGGGAGGTAAATGAAGTATTGCAAAGCTAATTACGAAACTAGCTTTCACAATGACATTTGGTGGTTGGTCGCTTTGCAAATTATAGTAGATTCTATATCAATTTTATTCGTTATTTTACGTGAATGAATGTGTGCCTGCATACATTGCCTAAATAAAGAATGTAAATATACGTCGGTGGTGTTTAGAGGGGTGAATGAAGCATTTGAAATCTAAATAGGAAACTAGCATTCAAATGGAGAGGGGTGAGAGTGCAGGTGCGCTTGAACTTGGGTGGGTTCTGGGTTTCATTGACGTATATATTACAGGTGAATGTGTGCATCGAATGCTCGATTGAAGTATATAAATACACATTGTTAGTGTGTATTGAGGTAAATGATGGATTGTAAAGCTAATCAAGACACTGGAATTCACTTTGAGGCTAGTGGCTGGCCGGCTGGCAGGCAAGCGTGGAAGTGGCAAACGATCGTTGAGTTGCCGTGTAAAACCACACCAAAGCAACACCTCCCTCCATCTCAAGTCGAATTTCGTCTTTATTACGCATTGGTACATTCCAGCAATGGTAAATTAAATAGATAAACGTCTAATCTTGATGTATGTATGAATATAATTTCGCCGTCAGAGCCGACTAAGGAATTCCGAGTGATATACACACACACTCCTCCCTCCCTCCCTCACTCACAAGGGAGAGTGAGTAATTCTGTAAAAAAAAGAAGAGCATGCCAACAATGGGTAACTATTATAGTTAGGTTCTCGATCATAGTAAACCCGTTGATTTAGAGTTTATTTGCACAATGACTACGTCATATTAGATGCCATTTAAATACCAAATCCAGTTCTCCACTAAATGCAGACACAAGTCTAACACTATTCAACCCATCTCTACCAGCCTTTTCATAACAAACCACTAAGCTATCTAAACCAGTTTCCACACTTATATAAATAGAGAAAAACTTCACCCTATATAACCTATCTCAGAAAACAAACAAAATCAATTAATATTGCATTAACTGGCAACCCCCCATTCATAAAATCAACTTCTTTCCTTCCACACCAACCATCGTATTTCTTTGCTCGCACATAATCTTTAATCTAAAGTTATTAAATGATATTACTCACCTCACTCTCCTTCTTTCTCCTTCTTCTCCTTCCTTCCTTCCTTCCTTCCTTCCTTCCTTCCTTCCTTCCTTCCTTCCTTCCTTCCTTCCTTCCTTCCTTCCTTCCCTCTAACTCGTTGCAGTTGTTCAGCTTCGACCCATCAAACCCGGACTCGACTGACTCACTTCTGCTGCTCGTTCCAAGGCTTTTTCCTCATACGATGTTGGCTGGTGTGAAGTAATTACTGCAATTCAAATTAACACGATTCATTAATGTACATAACCAATTAACATAATCGTCTCCTACTTGATTTTGACTAGTTGATAGGGTTGTTTTTGGTCTCCCCGAAGGGAGTGGACCGATCCCAGAGGTACTGCAATACCGGGCCGATCCGCGGCAAAGGTGGAGCAAGCTCCTAGCACTTCGCCATGTTGCAAAAATCAGTTTAATATCGAGGATCCCACATGGGGATCGTATCAGATATTAAGCTGATAAGAACAGATACTACACTTTGATCTTAGCCAAAAGGCCGAGAAGCGATAGGATGCATGGTTGCTCTGCAACACCAGGCAACAATTGCGGCTAGAAACCACGTAGCGAGTTTCAATTGCAAAAGGGCATGTGATTATCGTTGAGTAATATTCGAATTCAAGCATACATATAAACGCCATGCAGTAAAGGCTTTAACCATTTCTTACCTGATCAATGAATTTATATATATATGCAAATTCATGATATTACATGGTTTCATTCATGAGTAGTGAATATGTAACTGGCGGCAAAGTGGTAAACAGACTCGCGTGGCGTTTCACGAATTCGCTCCTGGCCAGGGAGTATAGCGCTTAACTCTAATACATAAACCTCCATTTGTCATGTGTCTTAAGGTAGCTACAGCTTTTGAAAAGTACAATAACGAATTAAAAGTGCAAGGGGCCTGTTACGCCAACGCTCGTCAAAAAATATAAATAGGAGACGTTCTCTCTCTGATACCATAACAGAAAACGAACAGCACTATTACGCGCCAACTATTCCATTTTTGTATATATATCACGACTTTTTCACATCTAACACTTTGCTTGATACATCGTTTTCACAAACCGGAGACGAGGCGAAGCGAGGCAGGGCTGGGTGGCGAGAGGCTAGAGGCTAGAGGCTAGAGGCGAGAGGCGAGAGGCGAGAGGCGAGAGACGAGAGACGAGAGACGAGAGACGAGAGACGAGAGACGAGAGACGAGAGACGAGAGACGAGAGACGAGAGACGAGAGACGAGAGACGAGAGACGAGAGACGAGAGACTAGAGACTAGAGACTAGAGACGAGAGACGAGAGACGAGAGACGAGAGACGAGAGACGTGATGCCATGCCATGCCATGCCATGCCATGCCATGCCATTCAATGCCTTGTGATTCAATACCATGCAGTTCAATGCGATGCGATGCAATGACATGCGATTCGATGCCATGCGAGGCGAGGCGAGGCGATGCATCATCTAACATAACGGGATTCCCTGGAAAACGACTCTGTTGTTGAATGAACAACAAAGTTAAGATATAAGAAGATGTAAGTAATTCGAGAAGTCTGAGTACTGTAGGTACTATAGCAAATTCATTGCTTAATATATGTGAATGTGTAAGGAATCCATCCATCGCTTTTACCGAGTATACAAATACTCGCTCATTGTTGGTGTTTAGGGAGGTAAATGAAGTATTGCAAAGCTAATTACGAAACTAGCTTTCACAATGACATTTGGTGGTTGGTCGCTTTGCAAATTATAGTAGATTCTATATCAATTTTATTCGTTATTTTACGTGAATGAATGTGTGCCTGCATACATTGCCTAAATAAAGAATGTAAATATACGTCGGTGGTGTTTAGAGGGGTGAATGAAGCATTTGAAATCTAAATAGGAAACTAGCATTCAAATGGAGAGGGGTGAGAGTGCAGGTGCGCTTGAACTTGGGTGGGTTCTGGGTTTCATTGACGTATATATTACAGGTGAATGTGTGCATCGAATGCTCGATTGAAGTATATAAATACACATTGTTAGTGTGTATTGAGGTAAATGATGGATTGTAAAGCTAATCAAGACACTGGAATTCACTTTGAGGCTAGTGGCTGGCCGGCTGGCAGGCAAGCGTGGAAGTGGCAAACGATCGTTGAGTTGCCGTGTAAAACCACACCAAAGCAACACCTCCCTCCATCTCAAGTCGAATTTCGTCTTTATTACGCATTGGTACATTCCAGCAATGGTAAATTAAATAGATAAACGTCTAATCTTGATGTATGTATGAATATAATTTCGCCGTCAGAGCCGACTAAGGAATTCCGAGTGATATACACACACACTCCTCCCTCCCTCCCTCACTCACAAGGGAGAGTGAGTAATTCTGTAAAAAAAAGAAGAGCATGCCAACAATGGGTAACTATTATAGTTAGGTTCTCGATCATAGTAAACCCGTTGATTTAGAGTTTATTTGCACAATGACTACGTCATATTAGATGCCATTTAAATACCAAATCCAGTTCTCCACTAAATGCAGACACAA
Source organism: Procambarus clarkii (assembly GCF_040958095.1). Lineage (NCBI taxonomy): Eukaryota > Metazoa > Arthropoda > Malacostraca > Decapoda > Cambaridae > Procambarus > Procambarus clarkii. Next base: position 12,287 of record NW_027190047.1, read on the forward strand.
GTCTAACACTATTCAACCCATCTCTACCAGCCTTTTCATAACAAACCACTAAGCTATCTAAACCAGTTTCCACACTTATATAAATAGAGAAAAACTTCACCCTATATAACCTATCTCAGAAAACAAACAAAATCAATTAATATTGCACTAACTGGCAACCCCCCATTCATAAAATCAACTTCTTTCCTTCCACGACCAACCATCGTATTTCTTGCTCGCACATAATCTTTAATCTAAAGTTATTAAATGATATTACTCACCTCACTCTCCTTCTTTCTCCTTCTTCTCCTTCCTTCCTTCCTTCCTTCCTTCCTTCCTTCCTTCCTTCCTTCCTTCCTTCCTTCCTTCCTTCCTTCCTTCCTTCCCTCTAACTCGTTGCAGTTGTTCAGCTTCGACCCATCAAACCCGGACTCGACTGACTCACTTCTGCTGCTCGTTCCAAGGCTTTTTCCTCATACGATGTTGGCTGGTGTGAAGTAATTACTGCAATTCAAATTAACACGATTCATTAATGTACATAACCAATTAACATAATCGTCTCCTACTTGATTTTGACTAGTTGATAGGGTTGTTTTTGGTCTCCCCGAAGGGAGTGGACCGATCCCAGAGGTACTGCAATACCGGGCCGATCCGCGGCAAAGGTGGAGCAAGCTCCTAGCACTTCGCCATGTTGCAAAAATCAGTTTAATATCGAGGATCCCACATGGGGATCGTATCAGATATTAAGCTGATAAGAACAGATACTACACTTTGATCTTAGCCAAAAGGCCGAGAAGCGATAGGATGCATGGTTGCTCTGCAACACCAGGCAACAATTGCGGCTAGAAACCACGTAGCGAGTTTCAATTGCAAAAGGGCATGTGATTATCGTTGAGTAATATTCGAATTCAAGCATACATATAAACGCCATGCAGTAAAGGCTTTAACCATTTCTTACCTGATCAATGAATTTATATATATATGCAAATTCATGATATTACATGGTTTCATTCATGAGTAGTGAATATGTAACTGGCGGCAAAGTGGTAAACAGACTCGCGTGGCGTTTCACGAATTCGCTCCTGGCCAGGGAGTATAGCGCTTAACTCTAATACATAAACCTCCATTTGTCATGTGTCTTAAGGTAGCTACAGCTTTTGAAAAGTACAATAACGAATTAAAAGTGCAAGGGGCCTGTTACGCCAACGCTCGTCAAAAAATATAAATAGGAGACGTTCTCTCTCTGATACCATAACAGAAAACGAACAGCACTATTACGCGCCAACTATTCCATTTTTGTATATATATCACGACTTTTTCACATCTAACACTTTGCTTGATACATCGTTTTCACAAACCGGAGACGAGGCGAAGCGAGGCAGGGCTGGGTGGCGAGAGGCTAGAGGCTAGAGGCTAGAGGCGAGAGGCGAGAGGCGAGAGGCGAGAGACGAGAGACGAGAGACGAGAGACGAGAGACGAGAGACGAGAGACGAGAGACGAGAGACGAGAGACGAGAGACGAGAGACGAGAGACGAGAGACGAGAGACGAGAGACGAGAGACTAGAGACTAGAGACTAGAGACGAGAGACGAGAGACGAGAGACGAGAGACGAGAGACGTGATGCCATGCCATGCCATGCCATGCCATGCCATGCCATTCAATGCCTTGTGATTCAATACCATGCAGTTCAATGCGATGCGATGCAATGACATGCGATTCGATGCCATGCGAGGCGAGGCGAGGCGATGCATCATCTAACATAACGGGATTCCCTGGAAAACGACTCTGTTGTTGAATGAACAACAAAGTTAAGATATAAGAAGATGTAAGTAATTCGAGAAGTCTGAGTACTGTAGGTACTATAGCAAATTCATTGCTTAATATATGTGAATGTGTAAGGAATCCATCCATCGCTTTTACCGAGTATACAAATACTCGCTCATTGTTGGTGTTTAGGGAGGTAAATGAAGTATTGCAAAGCTAATTACGAAACTAGCTTTCACAATGACATTTGGTGGTTGGTCGCTTTGCAAATTATAGTAGATTCTATATCAATTTTATTCGTTATTTTACGTGAATGAATGTGTGCCTGCATACATTGCCTAAATAAAGAATGTAAATATACGTCGGTGGTGTTTAGAGGGGTGAATGAAGCATTTGAAATCTAAATAGGAAACTAGCATTCAAATGGAGAGGGGTGAGAGTGCAGGTGCGCTTGAACTTGGGTGGGTTCTGGGTTTCATTGACGTATATATTACAGGTGAATGTGTGCATCGAATGCTCGATTGAAGTATATAAATACACATTGTTAGTGTGTATTGAGGTAAATGATGGATTGTAAAGCTAATCAAGACACTGGAATTCACTTTGAGGCTAGTGGCTGGCCGGCTGGCAGGCAAGCGTGGAAGTGGCAAACGATCGTTGAGTTGCCGTGTAAAACCACACCAAAGCAACACCTCCCTCCATCTCAAGTCGAATTTCGTCTTTATTACGCATTGGTACATTCCAGCAATGGTAAATTAAATAGATAAACGTCTAATCTTGATGTATGTATGAATATAATTTCGCCGTCAGAGCCGACTAAGGAATTCCGAGTGATATACACACACACTCCTCCCTCCCTCCCTCACTCACAAGGGAGAGTGAGTAATTCTGTAAAAAAAAGAAGAGCATGCCAACAATGGGTAACTATTATAGTTAGGTTCTCGATCATAGTAAACCCGTTGATTTAGAGTTTATTTGCACAATGACTACGTCATATTAGATGCCATTTAAATACCAAATCCAGTTCTCCACTAAATGCAGACACAAGTCTAACACTATTCAACCCATCTCTACCAGCCTTTTCATAACAAACCACTAAGCTATCTAAACCAGTTTCCACACTTATATAAATAGAGAAAAACTTCACCCTATATAACCTATCTCAGAAAACAAACAAAATCAATTAATATTGCACTAACTGGCAACCCCCCATTCATAAAATCAACTTCTTTCCTTCCACACCAACCATCGTATTTCTTTGCTCGCACATAATCTTTAATCTAAAGTTATTAAATGATATTACTCACCTCACTCTCCTTCTTTCTCCTTCTTCTCCTTCCTTCCTTCCTTCCTTCCTTCCTTCCTTCCTTCCTTCCTTCCTTCCTTCCTTCCTTCCTTCCTTCCTTCCTTCCCTCTAACTCGTTGCAGTTGTTCAGCTTCGACCCATCAAACCCGGACTCGACTGACTCACTTCTGCTGCTCGTTCCAAGGCTTTTTCCTCATACGATGTTGGCTGGTGTGAAGTAATTACTGCAATTCAAATTAACACGATTCATTAATGTACATAACCAATTAACATAATCGTCTCCTACTTGATTTTGACTAGTTGATAGGGTTGTTTTTGGTCTCCCCGAAGGGAGTGGACCGATCCCAGAGGTACTGCAATACCGGGCCGATCCGCGGCAAAGGTGGAGCAAGCTCCTAGCACTTCGCCATGTTGCAAAAATCAGTTTAATATCGAGGATCCCACATGGGGATCGTATCAGATATTAAGCTGATAAGAACAGATACTACACTTTGATCTTAGCCAAAAGGCCGAGAAGCGATAGGATGCATGGTTGCTCTGCAACACCAGGCAACAATTGCGGCTAGAAACCACGTAGCGAGTTTCAATTGCAAAAGGGCATGTGATTATCGTTGAGTAATATTCGAATTCAAGCATACATATAAACGCCATGCAGTAAAGGCTTTAACCATTTCTTACCTGATCAATGAATTTATATATATATGCAAATTCATGATATTACATGGTTTCATTCATGAGTAGTGAATATGTAACTGGCGGCAAAGTGGTAAACAGACTCGCGTGGCGTTTCACGAATTCGCTCCTGGCCAGGGAGTATAGCGCTTAACTCTAATACATAAACCTCCATTTGTCATGTGTCTTAAGGTAGCTACAGCTTTTGAAAAGTACAATAACGAATTAAAAGTGCAAGGGGCCTGTTACGCCAACGCTCGTCAAAAAATATAAATAGGAGACGTTCTCTCTCTGATACCATAACAGAAAACGAACAGCACTATTACGCGCCAACTATTCCATTTTTGTATATATATCACGACTTTTTCACATCTAACACTTTGCTTGATACATCGTTTTCACAAACCGGAGACGAGGCGAAGCGAGGCAGGGCTGGGTGGCGAGAGGCTAGAGGCTAGAGGCTAGAGGCGAGAGGCGAGAGGCGAGGCGAGAGGCGAGAGACGAGAGACGAGAGACGAGAGACGAGAGACGAGAGACGAGAGACGAGAGACGAGAGACGAGAGACGAGAGACGAGAGACGAGAGACGAGAGACGAGAGACGAGAGACGAGAGACTAGAGACTAGAGACTAGAGACGAGAGACGAGAGACGAGAGACGAGAGACGAGAGACGTGATGCCATGCCATGCCATGCCATGCCATGCCATGCCATTCAATGCCTTGTGATTCAATACCATGCAGTTCAATGCGATGCGATGCAATGACATGCGATTCGATGCCATGCGAGGCGAGGCGAGGCGATGCATCATCTAACATAACGGGATTCCCTGGAAAACGACTCTGTTGTTGAATGAACAACAAAGTTAAGATATAAGAAGATGTAAGTAATTCGAGAAGTCTGAGTACTGTAGGTACTATAGCAAATTCATTGCTTAATATATGTGAATGTGTAAGGAATCCATCCATCGCTTTTACCGAGTATACAAATACTCGCTCATTGTTGGTGTTTAGGGAGGTAAATGAAGTATTGCAAAGCTAATTACGAAACTAGCTTTCACAATGACATTTGGTGGTTGGTCGCTTTGCAAATTATAGTAGATTCTATATCAATTTTATTCGTTATTTTACGTGAATGAATGTGTGCCTGCATACATTGCCTAAATAAAGAATGTAAATATACGTCGGTGGTGTTTAGAGGGGTGAATGAAGCATTTGAAATCTAAATAGGAAACTAGCATTCAAATGGAGAGGGGTGAGAGTGCAGGTGCGCTTGAACTTGGGTGGGTTCTGGGTTTCATTGACGTATATATTACAGGTGAATGTGTGCATCGAATGCTCGATTGAAGTATATAAATACACATTGTTAGTGTGTATTGAGGTAAATGATGGATTGTAAAGCTAATCAAGACACTGGAATTCACTTTGAGGCTAGTGGCTGGCCGGCTGGCAGGCAAGCGTGGAAGTGGCAAACGATCGTTGAGTTGCCGTGTAAAACCACACCAAAGCAACACCTCCCTCCATCTCAAGTCGAATTTCGTCTTTATTACGCATTGGTACATTCCAGCAATGGTAAATTAAATAGATAAACGTCTAATCTTGATGTATGTATGAATATAATTTCGCCGTCAGAGCCGACTAAGGAATTCCGAGTGATATACACACACACTCCTCCCTCCCTCCCTCACTCACAAGGGAGAGTGAGTAATTCTGTAAAAAAAGAGAAGAGCATGCCAACAATGGGTAACTATTATAGTTAGGTTCTCGATCATAGTAAACCCGTTGATTTAGAGTTTATTTGCACAATGACTACGTCATATTAGATGCCATTTAAATACCAAATCCAGTTCTCCACTAAATGCAGACACAAGTCTAACACTATTCAACCCATCTCTACCAGCCTTTTCATAACAAACCACTAAGCTATCTAAACCAGTTTCCACACTTATATAAATAGAGAAAAACTTCACCCTATATAACCTATCTCAGAAAACAAACAAAATCAATTAATATTGCACTAACTGGCAACCCCCCATTCATAAAATCAACTTCTTTCCTTCCACACCAACCATCGTATTTCTTTGCTCGCACATAATCTTTAATCTAAAGTTATTAAATGATATTACTCACCTCACTCTCCTTCTTTCTCCTTCTTCTCCTTCCTTCCTTCCTTCCTTCCTTCCTTCCTTCCTTCCTTCCTTCCTTCCTTCCTTCCTTCCTTCCTTCCTTCCTTCCCTCTAACTCGTTGCAGTTGTTCAGCTTCGACCCATCAAACCCGGACTCGACTGACTCACTTCTGCTGCTCGTTCCAAGGCTTTTTCCTCATACGATGTTGGCTGGTGTGAAGTAATTACTGCAATTCAAATTAACACGATTCATTAATGTACATAACCAATTAACATAATCGTCTCCTACTTGATTTTGACTAGTTGATAGGGTTGTTTTTGGTCTCCCCGAAGGGAGTGGACCGATCCCAGAGGTACTGCAATACCGGGCCGATCCGCGGCAAAGGTGGAGCAAGCTCCTAGCACTTCGCCATGTTGCAAAAATCAGTTTAATATCGAGGATCCCACATGGGGATCGTATCAGATATTAAGCTGATAAGAACAGATACTACACTTTGATCTTAGCCAAAAGGCCGAGAAGCGATAGGATGCATGGTTGCTCTGCAACACCAGGCAACAATTGCGGCTAGAAACCACGTAGCGAGTTTCAATTGCAAAAGGGCATGTGATTATCGTTGAGTAATATTCGAATTCAAGCATACATATAAACGCCATGCAGTAAAGGCTTTAACCATTTCTTACCTGATCAATGAATTTATATATATATGCAAATTCATGATATTACATGGTTTCATTCATGAGTAGTGAATATGTAACTGGCGGCAAAGTGGTAAACAGACTCGCGTGGCGTTTCACGAATTCGCTCCTGGCCAGGGAGTATAGCGCTTAACTCTAATACATAAACCTCCATTTGTCATGTGTCTTAAGGTAGCTACAGCTTTTGAAAAGTACAATAACGAATTAAAAGTGCAAGGGGCCTGTTACGCCAACGCTCGTCAAAAAATATAAATAGGAGACGTTCTCTCTCTGATACCATAACAGAAAACGAACAGCACTATTACGCGCCAACTATTCCATTTTTGTATATATATCACGACTTTTTCACATCTAACACTTTGCTTGATACATCGTTTTCACAAACCGGAGACGAGGCGAAGCGAGGCAGGGCTGGGTGGCGAGAGGCTAGAGGCTAGAGGCTAGAGGCGAGAGGCGAGAGGCGAGAGGCGAGAGACGAGAGACGAGAGACGAGAGACGAGAGACGAGAGACGAGAGACGAGAGACGAGAGACGAGAGACGAGAGACGAGAGACGAGAGACGAGAGACGAGAGACGAGAGACGAGAGACGAGAGACGAGAGACTAGAGACTAGAGACTAGAGACGAGAGACGAGAGACGAGAGACGAGAGACGAGAGACGTGATGCCATGCCATGCCATGCCATGCCATGCCATGCCATTCAATGCCTTGTGATTCAATACCATGCAGTTCAATGCGATGCGATGCAATGACATGCGATTCGATGCCATGCGAGGCGAGGCGAGGCGATGCATCATCTAACATAACGGGATTCCCTGGAAAACGACTCTGTTGTTGAATGAACAACAAAGTTAAGATATAAGAAGATGTAAGTAATTCGAGAAGTCTGAGTACTGTAGGTACTATAGCAAATTCATTGCTTAATATATGTGAATGTGTAAGGAATCCATCCATCGCTTTTACCGAGTATACAAATACTCGCTCATTGTTGGTGTTTAGGGAGGTAAATGAAGTATTGCAAAGCTAATTACGAAACTAGCTTTCACAATGACATTTGGTGGTTGGTCGCTTTGCAAATTATAGTAGATTCTATATCAATTTTATTCGTTATTTTACGTGAATGAATGTGTGCCTGCATACATTGCCTAAATAAAGAATGTAAATATACGTCGGTGGTGTTTAGAGGGGTGAATGAAGCATTTGAAATCTAAATAGGAAACTAGCATTCAAATGGAGAGGGGTGAGAGTGCAGGTGCGCTTGAACTTGGGTGGGTTCTGGGTTTCATTGACGTATATATTACAGGTGAATGTGTGCATCGAATGCTCGATTGAAGTATATAAATACACATTGTTAGTGTGTATTGAGGTAAATGATGGATTGTAAAGCTAATCAAGACACTGGAATTCACTTTGAGGCTAGTGGCTGGCCGGCTGGCAGGCAAGCGTGGAAGTGGCAAACGATCGTTGAGTTGCCGTGTAAAACCACACCAAAGCAACACCTCCCTCCATCTCAAGTCGAATTTCGTCTTTATTACGCATTGGTACATTCCAGCAATGGTAAATTAAATAGATAAACGTCTAATCTTGATGTATGTATGAATATAATTTCGCCGTCAGAGCCGACTAAGGAATTCCGAGTGATATACACACACACTCCTCCCTCCCTCCCTCACTCACAAGGGAGAGTGAGTAATTCTGTAAAAAAAAGAAGAGCATGCCAACAATGGGTAACTATTATAGTTAGGTTCTCGATCATAGTAAACCCGTTGATTTAGAGTTTATTTGCACAATGACTACGTCATATTAGATGCCATTTAAATACCAAATCCAGTTCTCCACTAAATGCAGACACAAGTCTAACACTATTCAACCCATCTCTACCAGCCTTTTCATAACAAACCACTAAGCTATCTAAACCAGTTTCCACACTTATATAAATAGAGAAAAACTTCACCCTATATAACCTATCTCAGAAAACAAACAAAATCAATTAATATTGCACTAACTGGCAACCCCCCATTCATAAAATCAACTTCTTTCCTTCCACACCAACCATCGTATTTCTTTGCTCGCACATAATCTTTAATCTAAAGTTATTAAATGATATTACTCACCTCACTCTCCTTCTTTCTCCTTCTTTCTCCTTCCTTCCTTCCTTCCTTCCTTCCTTCCTTCCTTCCTTCCTTCCTTCCTTCCTTCCTTCCTTCCTTCCTTCCTTCCCTCTAACTCGTTGCAGTTGTTCAGCTTCGACCCATCAAACCCGGACTCGACTGACTCACTTCTGCTGCTCGTTCCAAGGCTTTTTCCTCATACGATGTTGGCTGGTGTGAAGTAATTACTGCAATTCAAATTAACACGATTCATTAATGTACATAACCAATTAACATAATCGTCTCCTACTTGATTTTGACTAGTTGATAGGGTTGTTTTTGGTCTCCCCGAAGGGAGTGGACCGATCCCAGAGGTACTGCAATACCGGGCCGATCCGCGGCAAAGGTGGAGCAAGCTCCTAGCACTTCGCCATGTTGCAAAAATCAGTTTAATATCGAGGATCCCACATGGGGATCGTATCAGATATTAAGCTGATAAGAACAGATTTTATTTTCAAAAAATGGTACAGAGTGTCTTTTTACAATGCTTTCATGTAGCCTAGCTTAACATTTTACAGCAAAAGCTAAGGTTTACAAAGGAGCTTTTAGACAAGTTACATAGTGTGAATTATTTTTGAGCCTAACATTTATACAATACAAAATTTTACATACAAGCTAATATACATATTATACAAATCATTCATACTGTCGTGCTCCAGTGATGTGCTCGATGTACCGCATCCTCGACCATCTGATGGCGTCGCTCACACACAGCTTCCTGAAGGTCGCGAGGTACTTCTTCGAAGCCAATCTCTTCATCAGACGCTCGTTGTGGGGGTCGTACGATCCTAGGGGTCCTACGATGAAGGCGTGGACGGTCACTCTGTTGTACCGCGGCAGGGCCCTCATCTCGGCGGCGAGGTCGGCGTACTTCATCTCCTTTTCGGTCCGAGCTTCCGTGAAGGCGGCTTCCGTGTTCTCGAAGGGGCAGGTGACATCTATGATCAGCAGTTCGTTGTCCTTCTCAATGACGAGGTCGGGCTTCAGAACACTGTCTGCTCTTGGAACTCGCTGGTTTTCTGCTGTCACTTTCCAGTGGCGTCCCAAGGCGGCTGTCTTGATCCTGTCCACCAAGGCGTTGTGGCGTCTTCTGTAGGCGTCCGAGTATGTCATGCAGTGACACATGACATGTGGCAAAGTTTCATTTTGCCAGGCGCATCGTCGGCAGTTCTTGTTGGTGTTTGGTCGTCGGGTGGCTCCATTCAGGGGAAGCAAGTTCAACCTTGCTCGGTGAATGAAGCGCCAGTCAGCAAACGTTGTGTACTCCCCCTCTCTCATGAAGTGGGAGGAGGCTTTTTCTTGAGACACTACACACATCGCCTTTCCTTGGTCTCGCAGGGTGTGTAGGCGGGCGTCGCGAAGTTGTCTGTGATGGTTTCTGATGGTTCTGGCTACAATTCTTCTTGCAGCAGCCTTCAAGGTCTTGTCACCACAGGTTATGGAGATGTTTTCTCCATCAGCTGTCCATGTCGTTTCCATTCTTCCAGAGGCATCTCTTGCCCGAGACCAGATGGTTTGGATAGTGCTGGATCTTCCAGGTAGTTCGGCCTTGGAGAGATAGGAGCAGACATGTTCAGGAGTTACTTCTTCTTCTTCTTCTTGTCTTCTTTTTGCAACTACGAGGCGGCAGTCTTCTCGTGCGATATCCCTTGTATCAACATCTGGCGAGTTTAGGAGTTTGAATGCAGTGTCGATTAGGAATAGGTCGGAGTCTTCTGCTGCTAGAGGGATCCCACAGGATCCTGCTCGTGTGCTGCCATACAGGTATCCGTTGGCTGCGCGGCTTGGTAGGTAGAGGGTCTTCTTGATGTGGGGTTTCAATGCGTCGTCCAGTTTGGTCCAAGTGGTCTTCTTAAACTGCCAAGTCCTCATGGCAAAGACTGTCGAGGAGAAAACAAATGTCTTCAGTGCGTCGAGTCTCTGCCATGGGGCCAACTTGCTCATGAGGACTTTCTTCCCAAGTTCAATGTACTCGTCGATTGAGGAGTCTCCAGACATCAGCTGGAAGCCGACAGGGCGTCCCAAGAACTTGGAGTGTTCTCCCCCAAGTCGATACTGTATGTTTCTTCCGGCAATCTGGAACTGGGTTTCTCTCAGACCCACTGGTGTCTGTCCTGACAAGTGCATGGAGTAGCACTTGTTCGGGTTAAGTGTGAGGTTTGCAGCTTGGCAGGCTCTTCCAACTGTGTTCAGTAGAGCTTGCAACCTCTCTTCTGTCCCGGCTAGCAAGGTGATGTCGTCAGCATATGCTAGGCAGGGGTGTTTCAGGTCAGGGTCAGCTTCGAGTCCTGTGTTGATTGCGGTCCTCAGAATATCTTCTATTGCGATGTTGAAGAGGAGTCCACTAATTGGGCATCCTTGTCTGACTCCACAGTTGGCTGGGATCTCTGCTGTTTCGCCGCCGGTTGTCATAATCCTTGTGGTGTTTCCGTTGGTGATGCTGTTGACGACTGCTAAGAAGTCATCTCCAGCTCCCATCCTCTGGAGTGCTGCAGAGATGAGCTCAGTTGGGACTGAGCCGAAGGCGTTGGTGATGTCTAAGGAAGCGATGTATATGTCCTTATTGCCATGCCCTGTTCTTGCTGCATCCAGGTAGTGTTGTAGGACGAAGTTATGTTCTAAAACTCCGTCAGTCGGCATGAATCCTTTCTGGGCAGGGCACAGCACTTTGTTCTCCACGATCCAGTTTCGTAGTCTTGATGAGAGGCAGCCAGTATACAGCTTGTATATGGTGCGGCAGAGTGCAATGGGTCTCCAGTTCGTGATGTCGTCTGGGTCGCCTGGCTTGGGGATGAGCACTGTCCGGGAAGACTTCCAGGCCTCTGGGATCCTCTGTTGACTCAAGCAGATGTTGAAGATTGCTGTGATGACACGGCATTCTGGGTCTGCTCGCTTCCAGTGGCTGTATGTAAGTCTGTCGTCTCCTGGAGCGGTGTTTTCTGTTCTGGAGAGTCTTGTTGCTACTTCACGTTCTCGAAACTCTCCTGTGTCCATTTCTGTGCGGTCTTCAGGTGGTTCAGGAATGGCAGTGATGATGTCAAAGTTTTGGAGGGGGTCTTGTGCACTAAGTGTGCGGGTAAAGTGCTCTTCGACTCGTTCCTTGGGAATGGCGCAGCGGGCACTTTCACCTGTCGTGATCAATCTGATTGCCCTCCTCCGATTTCTTCTGTAGAGTCGTTGTATGGCAGCACAGTCGTTGACGTCGATTGGGGTTGAAGTCGTCGAACTACCATCAGTTTGGATCTTGAAGTGCTCCTGCATTGTTGTTGTTATCTGCTGCAGAAGCTCGGTGAAGGCGTCCCAGTCTGGGTGGTGGAGGAGATTGTGCAGGGGCGCAGAGAATTCTTCTAATAACCAATGTTCCTCAGCTTCATCTGGAACATTCTCCTCTTGTTGTTGGGGTTGGTCTTGTTCTTCATCGCCGGCGTCGTCTCCACCATCATCATCATCTTGGGGTTGTGACTGGTCTTGGTTGTCAGTGTTGGAGGCTGGAGACAGCGGGGCGTCATCATCAGGCTCTGGAAGAGGGCTAAGAGGGGGGAGAGGGGGTAGGGGGGAAGGATGGGGGGGGATTTGTTGCTGAGGCAGGTGGTGTTGGGTTAGAGGGTTGTCAGGTGCAGGATGGGCTGGAGAGGAGACTGGTGTGGAGTAGGCAGACTGTGGGCTGGGCGGTGGATGAGGAGAGGGGGCAGGTGAGGACTGGGCAGACTGGGGGTTGGGTGAGGATCGAGGAGAGGAGGAGGAGGAGGAAGGTGAGGACTGGGCAGGCTGTGGGTTGGGTGGGGAGTTAGGTCTGGGTCGTCGGCGGGCCACTGCATCTTGTTGTCGGTGGGTTCTGCGATGGTTGTTGAGCCCTGTTTTGGTGGTGAAGCTTGAAGTACATGTGGGACACTGGAAATGGTGTCTAACTTCTTCTTCTGCTTGGGGTCTGCCTTCAAAGAATCGTCGTAATGCTTGGCATTTGTGTCTGGTTGGGCGGAGTCCTAAGGTTTCAGAGCAACCTGCACACTTCTGAATAGTCGAGGTTATTGGTAGGGTATGGATTTCTCGAAGGTGGCGGGTGAGTGACTGCTGCTTGCTTGTCCATACACATCCAGTATACTTCTTATGGCAAAACGTCTCAGGGCAGCTGAAGTAAGGGGGCAGGGGGAACCAAGTGATGAGCACTTCTCCATCTCGTTGGGGTTGTCGCACAAGGGTCTGTCCATCTGCATCTTCTTCATCTGCTACAGGGGCGAGTTGGTCGTTCCTTCCCTGGTTGATAAGTTCTCCAATTTGCTGGCTGAGGGTAGCTGGTTGGGGGTCTTGCTGGGGAGGAGGCGGGCCCAAGGACTGAAGCTCTTCTACACTTCCATCTTCTGCCCTGGGTGGTGTTGGCGGCTGGTTCTCTTCATCAGGCAGAAACGATGACTGTATCTCTACATCAGTTTCTTCACCAACTGGAGACAGCCTAAGTGGCTGAAGCTCTTCCTCAACTCGGGGCGGCGGCTGGAACTCTTCTTCTTCATCTGCAGGCAGTGTCGGTGGCTGGGACTCTTCTTCTTCATCTGCAGGCAGTGTCGGTGGCTGGAACTCCTCATTGACTGGAGGCGGGTCCTGGAGCTGGAGCCCAGGAACTTGGTCCCGGGGTGTAAGCTCTGGTGATTCGATGAGGGAGCGCTGTGTTCCATTGTAGAAGCCATCAGCATCATCTGGGAGGCTCCTGAAGCGGAATTGAGTTGGAGGCGGGTCCAGGAGCTGAGGCTGGAGTCTAGGGTCTCGAACTGGAGGGGTAGGCTCAGGCAGGTCGATGAGGGAGCGCTGCGTTCCATTGTAGAAGCCATCAGCATCGTCTGGGGGGATCCTGAAGCGGAATGGGGCTGGAGGTGGGTCCTGGAGCTGGAGTCCACGGTCTCGGACTCGAGGTGTAGGCTCAGGCAGGTCGATGGTGGAGCGCTGTGTTCCCTCAAAGAAGGCGTCAGCTTCATCTGTAATTTTCCTGAATTTGTAGTTCCTGAAGTTCATGAAGTCGTCTATCCTGAAGTCGTCATCACTGCTGAAGTCGTCTTCTTCCAACATCTTTTTCTTTCTTCTAAGACATCTTCTTCTTCCAACATCTTCTTCTTTCTTCTAAGACATCTGCTTGCATCTCCTTCTTTCTTCTAAGACATCTGCTTGCTGCTTATATTGGGCGGCAGCTCATTTCAGCGAGCAATAAAGTCCAGTGTGTTAGGGCCGTTGCTGGATATAGGAGTGGCAGCATATAGGAGTGGCAACGGGATCCTCGCAGTAGGGGTCAATCTTACTCGGAAAAAGCATGGAAGTCCCACGTATCAGGGCCGGCCTCGCCGAGCCCCTCAACAGGAGAACATGGCCTGATGAGAGGGGGGGCAGGTCGGTCGGGGGTGGTCTGTGAGCACTGCAAAAGCAAGTGAGCAATGCACACTAAGTGTGCATCACTAGACAAGAGTTCAGCCAGCTACTCTTGTGCTCAACAGACCTGGGATGCCAACCCGCAAGGGGTGTAGCAAGCCAATCAATGGCAAAGCAAGCTCCTGTAGCTACATGACTATCGCTTTCAGTGGACTCAGCGCACTAATAACGACGTAGCAGGGTACCTTTGAACCACTTGAGGCTTGATTACTACACTTTGATCTTAGCCAAAAGGCCGAGAAGCGATAGGATGCATGGTTGCTCTGCAACACCAGGCAACAATTGCGGCTAGAAACCACGTAGCGAGTTTCAATTGCAAAAGGGCATGTGATTATCGTTGAGTAATATTCGAATTCAAGCATACATATAAACGCCATGCAGTAAAGGCTTTAACCATTTCTTACCTGATCAATGAATTTATATATATATGCAAATTCATGATATTACATGGTTTCATTCATGAGTAGTGAATATGTAACTGGCGGCAAAGTGGTAAACAGACTCGCGTGGCGTTTCACGAATTCGCTCCTGGCCAGGGAGTATAGCGCTTAACTCTAATACATAAACCTCCATTTGTCATGTGTCTTAAGGTAGCTACAGCTTTTGAAAAGTACAATAACGAATTAAAAGTGCAAGGGGCCTGTTACGCCAACGCTCGTCAAAAAATATAAATAGGAGACGTTCTCTCTCTGATACCATAACAGAAAACGAACAGCACTATTACGCGCCAACTATTCCATTTTTGTATATATATCACGACTTTTTCACATCTAACACTTTGCTTGATACATCGTTTTCACAAACCGGAGACGAGGCGAAGCGAGGCAGGGCTGGGTGGCGAGAGGCTAGAGGCTAGAGGCTAGAGGCGAGAGGCGAGAGGCGAGAGGCGAGAGGCGAGAGACGAGAGACGAGAGACGAGAGACGAGAGACGAGAGACGAGAGACGAGAGACGAGAGACGAGAGACGAGAGACGAGAGACGAGAGACGAGAGACGAGAGACGAGAGACGAGAGACGAGAGACTAGAGACTAGAGACTAGAGACGAGAGACGAGAGACGAGAGACGAGAGACGAGAGACGTGATGCCATGCCATGCCATGCCATGCCATGCCATGCCATTCAATGCCTTGTGATTCAATACCATGCAGTTCAATGCGATGCGATGCAATGACATGCGATTCGATGCCATGCGAGGCGAGGCGAGGCGATGCATCATCTAACATAACGGGATTCCCTGGAAAACGACTCTGTTGTTGAATGAACAACAAAGTTAAGATATAAGAAGATGTAAGTAATTCGAGAAGTCTGAGTACTGTAGGTACTATAGCAAATTCATTGCTTAATATATGTGAATGTGTAAGGAATCCATCCATCGCTTTTACCGAGTATACAAATACTCGCTCATTGTTGGTGTTTAGGGAGGTAAATGAAGTATTGCAAAGCTAATTACGAAACTAGCTTTCACAATGACATTTGGTGGTTGGTCGCTTTGCAAATTATAGTAGATTCTATATCAATTTTATTCGTTATTTTACGTGAATGAATGTGTGCCTGCATACATTGCCTAAATAAAGAATGTAAATATACGTCGGTGGTGTTTAGAGGGGTGAATGAAGCATTTGAAATCTAAATAGGAAACTAGCATTCAAATGGAGAGGGGTGAGAGTGCAGGTGCGCTTGAACTTGGGTGGGTTCTGGGTTTCATTGACGTATATATTACAGGTGAATGTGTGCATCGAATGCTCGATTGAAGTATATAAATACACATTGTTAGTGTGTATTGAGGTAAATGATGGATTGTAAAGCTAATCAAGACACTGGAATTCACTTTGAGGCTAGTGGCTGGCCGGCTGGCAGGCAAGCGTGGAAGTGGCAAACGATCGTTGAGTTGCCGTGTAAAACCACACCAAAGCAACACCTCCCTCCATCTCAAGTCGAATTTCGTCTTTATTACGCATTGGTACATTCCAGCAATGGTAAATTAAATAGATAAACGTCTAATCTTGATGTATGTATGAATATAATTTCGCCGTCAGAGCCGACTAAGGAATTCCGAGTGATATACACACACACTCCTCCCTCCCTCCCTCACTCACAAGGGAGAGTGAGTAATTCTGTAAAAAAAGAGAAGAGCATGCCAACAATGGGTAACTATTATAGTTAGGTTCTCGATCATAGTAAACCCGTTGATTTAGAGTTTATTTGCACAATGACTACGTCATATTAGATGCCATTTAAATACCAAATCCAGTTCTCCACTAAATGCAGACACAAGTCTAACACTATTCAACCCATCTCTACCAGCCTTTTCATAACAAACCACTAAGCTATCTAAACCAGTTTCCACACTTATATAAATAGAGAAAAACTTCACCCTATATAACCTATCTCAGAAAACAAACAAAATCAATTAATATTGCACTAACTGGCAACCCCCCCCATTCATAAAATCAACTTCTTTCCTTCCACACCAACCATCGTATTTCTTTGCTCGCACATAATCTTTAATCTAAAGTTATTAAATGATATTACTCACCTCACTCTCCTTCTTTCTCCTCTTCCTTCCTTCCTTCCTTCCTTCCTTCCTTCCTTCCTTCCTTCCTTCCTTCCTTCCTTCCTTCCTTCCTTCCCTCTAACTCGTTGCAGTTGTTCAGCTTCGACCCATCAAACCCGGACTCGACTGACTCACTTCTGCTGCTCGTTCCAAGGCTTTTTCCTCATACGATGTTGGCTGGTGTGAAGTAATTACTGCAATTCAAATTAACACGATTCATTAATGTACATAACCAATTAACATAATCGTCTCCTACTTGATTTTGACTAGTTGATAGGGTTGTTTTTGGTCTCCCCGAAGGGAGTGGACCGATCCCAGAGGTACTGCAATACCGGGCCGATCCGCGGCAAAGGTGGAGCAAGCTCCTAGCACTTCGCCATGTTGCAAAAATCAGTTTAATATCGAGGATCCCACATGGGGATCGTATCAGATATTAAGCTGATAAGAACAGATACTACACTTTGATCTTAGCCAAAAGGCCGAGAAGCGATAGGATGCATGGTTGCTCTGCAACACCAGGCAACAATTGCGGCTAGAAACCACGTAGCGAGTTTCAATTGCAAAAGGGCATGTGATTATCGTTGAGTACTATTCGAATTCAAGCATACATATAAACGCCATGCAGTAAAGGCTTTAACCATTTCTTACCTGATCAATGAATTTATATATATATGCAAATTCATGATATTACATGGTTTCATTCATGAGTAGTGAATATGTAACTGGCGGCAAAGTGGTAAACAGACTCGCGTGGCGTTTCACGAATTCGCTCCTGGCCAGGGAGTATAGCGCTTAACTCTAATACATAAACCTCCATTTGTCATGTGTCTTAAGGTAGCTACAGCTTTTGAAAAGTACAATAACGAATTAAAAGTGCAAGGGGCCTGTTACGCCAACGCTCGTCAAAAAATATAAATAGGAGACGTTCTCTCTCTGATACCATAACAGAAAACGAACAGCACTATTACGCGCCAACTATTCCATTTTTGTATATATATCACGACTTTTTCACATCTAACACTTTGCTTGATACATCGTTTTCACAAACCGGAGACGAGGCGAAGCGAGGCAGGGCTGGGTGGCGAGAGGCTAGAGGCTAGAGGCTAGAGGCGAGAGGCGAGAGGCGAGAGGCGAGAGGCGAGAGACGAGAGACGAGAGACGAGAGACGAGAGACGAGAGACGAGAGACGAGAGACGAGAGACGAGAGACGAGAGACGAGAGACGAGAGACGAGAGACGAGAGACGAGAGACTAGAGACTAGAGACGAGAGACGAGAGACGAGAGACGAGAGACGAGAGACGTGATGCCATGCCATGCCATGCCATGCCATGCCATGCCATTCAATGCCTTGTGATTCAATACCATGCAGTTCAATGCGATGCGATGCAATGACATGCGATTCGATGCCATGCGAGGCGAGGCGAGGCGATGCATCATCTAACATAACGGGATTCCCTGGAAAACGACTCTGTTGTTGAATGAACAACAAAGTTAAGATATAAGAAGATGTAAGTAATTCGAGAAGTCTGAGTACTGTAGGTACTATAGCAAATTCATTGCTTAATATATGTGAATGTGTAAGGAATCCATCCATCGCTTTTACCGAGTATACAAATACTCGGTCATTGTTGGTGTTTAGGGAGGTAAATGAAGTATTGCAAAGCTAATTACGAAACTAGCTTTCACAATGACATTTGGTGGTTGGTCGCTTTGCAAATTATAGTAGATTCTATATCAATTTTATTCGTTATTTTACGTGAATGAATGTGTGCCTGCATACATTGCCTAAATAAAGAATGTAAATATACGTCGGTGGTGTTTAGAGGGGTGAATGAAGCATTTGAAATCTAAATAGGAAACTAGCATTCAAATGGAGAGGGGTGAGAGTGCAGGTGCGCTTGAACTTGGGTGGGTTCTGGGTTTCATTGACGTATATATTACAGGTGAATGTGTGCATCGAATGCTCGATTGAAGTATATAAATACACATTGTTAGTGTGTATTGAGGTAAATGATGGATTGTAAAGCTAATCAAGACACTGGAATTCACTTTGAGGCTAGTGGCTGGCCGGCTGGCAGGCAAGCGTGGAAGTGGCAAACGATCGTTGAGTTGCCGTGTAAAACCACACCAAAGCAACACCTCCCTCCATCTCAAGTCGAATTTCGTCTTTATTACGCATTGGTACATTCCAGCAATGGTAAATTAAATAGATAAACGTCTAATCTTGATGTATGTATGAATATAATTTCGCCGTCAGAGCCGACTAAGGAATTCCGAGTGATATACACACACACTCCTCCCTCCCTCCCTCACTCACAAGGGAGAGTGAGTAATTCTGTAAAAAAAAGAAGAGCATGCCAACAATGGGTAACTATTATAGTTAGGTTCTCGATCATAGTAAACCCGTTGATTTAGAGTTTATTTGCACAATGACTACGTCATATTAGATGCCATTTAAATACCAAATCCAGTTCTCCACTAAATGCAGACACAAGTCTAACACTATTCAACCCATCTCTACCAGCCTTTTCATAACAAACCACTAAGCTATCTAAACCAGTTTCCACACTTATATAAATAGAGAAAAACTTCACCCTATATAACCTATCTCAGAAAACAAACAAAATCAATTAATATTGCACTAACTGGCAACCCCCCCCATTCATAAAATCAACTTCTTTCCTTCCACACCAACCATCGTATTTCTTTGCTCGCACATAATCTTTAATCTAAAGTTATTAAATGATATTACTCACCTCACTCTCCTTCTTTCTCCTTCTTCCTTCCTTCCTTCCTTCCTTCCTTCCTTCCTTCCTTCCTTCCTTCCTTCCTTCCTTCCTTCCTTCCCTCTAACTCGTTGCAGTTGTTCAGCTTCGACCCATCAAACCCGGACTCGACTGACTCACTTCTGCTGCTCGTTCCAAGGCTTTTTCCTCATACGATGTTGGCTGGTGTGAAGTAATTACTGCAATTCAAATTAACACGATTCATTAATGTACATAACCAATTAACATAATCGTCTCCTACTTGATTTTGACTAGTTGATAGGGTTGTTTTTGGTCTCCCCGAAGGGAGTGGACCGATCCCAGAGGTACTGCAATACCGGGCCGATCCGCGGCAAAGGTGGAGCAAGCTCCTAGCACTTCGCCATGTTGCAAAAATCAGTTTAATATCGAGGATCCCACATGGGGATCGTATCAGATATTAAGCTGATAAGAACAGATACTACACTTTGATCTTAGCCAAAAGGCCGAGAAGCGATAGGATGCATGGTTGCTCTGCAACACCAGGCAACAATTGCGGCTAGAAACCACGTAGCGAGTTTCAATTGCAAAAGGGCATGTGATTATCGTTGAGTACTATTCGAATTCAAGCATACATATAAACGCCATGCAGTAAAGGCTTTAACCATTTCTTACCTGATCAATGAATTTATATATATATGCAAATTCATGATATTACATGGTTTCATTCATGAGTAGTGAATATGTAACTGGCGGCAAAGTGGTAAACAGACTCGCGTGGCGTTTCACGAATTCGCTCCTGGCCAGGGAGTATAGCGCTTAACTCTAATACATAAACCTCCATTTGTCATGTGTCTTAAGGTAGCTACAGCTTTTGAAAAGTACAATAACGAATTAAAAGTGCAAGGGGCCTGTTACGCCAACGCTCGTCAAAAAATATAAATAGGAGACGTTCTCTCTCTGATACCATAACAGAAAACGAACAGCACTATTACGCGCCAACTATTCCATTTTTGTATATATATCACGACTTTTTCACATCTAACACTTTGCTTGATACATCGTTTTCACAAACCGGAGACGAGGCGAAGCGAGGCAGGGCTGGGTGGCGAGAGGCTAGAGGCTAGAGGCTAGAGGCGAGAGGCGAGAGGCGAGAGGCGAGAGGCGAGAGACGAGAGACGAGAGACGAGAGACGAGAGACGAGAGACGAGAGACGAGAGACGAGAGACGAGAGACGAGAGACGAGAGACGAGAGACGAGAGACGAGAGACGAGAGACTAGAGACTAGAGACTAGAGACGAGAGACGAGAGACGAGAGACGAGAGACGAGAGACGTGATGCCATGCCATGCCATGCCATGCCATGCCATGCCATTCAATGCCTTGTGATTCAATACCATGCAGTTCAATGCGATGCGATGCAATGACATGCGATTCGATGCCATGCGAGGCGAGGCGAGGCGATGCATCATCTAACATAACGCGATTCCCTGGAAAACGACTCTGTTGTTGAATGAACAACAAAGTTAAGATATAAGAAGATGTAAGTAATTCGAGAAGTCTGAGTACTGTAGGTACTATAGCAAATTCATTGCTTAATATATGTGAATGTGTAAGGAATCCATCCATCGCTTTTACCGAGTATACAAATACTCGCTCATTGTTGGTGTTTAGGGAGGTAAATGAAGTATTGCAAAGCTAATTACGAAACTAGCTTTCACAATGACATTTGGTGGTTGGTCGCTTTGCAAATTATAGTAGATTCTATATCAATTTTATTCGTTATTTTACGTGAATGAATGTGTGCCTGCATACATTGCCTAAATAAAGAATGTAAATATACGTCGGTGGTGTTTAGAGGGGTGAATGAAGCATTTGAAATCTAAATAGGAAACTAGCATTCAAATGGAGAGGGGTGAGAGTGCAGGTGCGCTTGAACTTGGGTGGGTTCTGGGTTTCATTGACGTATATATTACAGGTGAATGTGTGCATCGAATGCTCGATTGAAGTATATAAATACACATTGTTAGTGTGTATTGAGGTAAATGATGGATTGTAAAGCTAATCAAGACACTGGAATTCACTTTGAGGCTAGTGGCTGGCCGGCTGGCAGGCAAGCGTGGAAGTGGCAAACGATCGTTGAGTTGCCGTGTAAAACCACACCAAAGCAACACCTCCCTCCATCTCAAGTCGAATTTCGTCTTTATTACGCATTGGTACATTCCAGCAATGGTAAATTAAATAGATAAACGTCTAATCTTGATGTATGTATGAATATAATTTCGCCGTCAGAGCCGACTAAGGAATTCCGAGTGATATACACACACACTCCTCCCTCCCTCCCTCCCTCACTCACAAGGGAGAGTGAGTAATTCTGTAAAAAAAAGAAGAGCATGCCAACAATGGGTAACTATTATAGTTAGGTTCTCGATCATAGTAAACCCGTTGATTTAGAGTTTATTTGCACAATGACTACGTCATATTAGATGCCATTTAAATACCAAATCCAGTTCTCCACTAAATGCAGACACAAGTCTAACACTATTCAACCCATCTCTACCAGCCTTTTCATAACAAACCACTAAGCTATCTAAACCAGTTTCCACACTTATATAAATAGAGAAAAACTTCACCCTATATAACCTATCTCAGAAAACAAACAAAATCAATTAATATTGCACTAACTGGCAACCCCCCCCCATTCATAAAATCAACTTCTTTCCTTCCACACCAACCATCGTATTTCTTTGCTCGCACATAATCTTTAATCTAAAGTTATTAAATGATATTACTCACCTCACTCTCCTTCTTTCTCCTTCTTCTCCTTCCTTCCTTCCTTCCTTCCTTCCTTCCTCTTCCTTCCTTCCTTCCTTCCTTCCTTCCTTCCTTCCTTCCCTCTAACTCGTTGCAGTTGTTCAGCTTCGACCCATCAAACCCGGACTCGACTGACTCACTTCTGCTGCTCGTTCCAAGGCTTTTTCCTCATACGATGTTGGCTGGTGTGAAGTAATTACTGCAATTCAAATTAACACGATTCATTAATGTACATAACCAATTAACATAATCGTCTCCTACTTGATTTTGACTAGTTGATAGGGTTGTTTTTGGTCTCCCCGAAGGGAGTGGACCGATCCCAGAGGTACTGCAATACCGGGCCGATCCGCGGCAAAGGTGGAGCAAGCTCCTAGCACTTCGCCATGTTGCAAAAATCAGTTTAATATCGAGGATCCCACATGGGGATCGTATCAGATATTAAGCTGATAAGAACAGATACTACACTTTGATCTTAGCCAAAAGGCCGAGAAGCGATAGGATGCATGGTTGCTCTGCAACACCAGGCAACAATTGCGGCTAGAAACCACGTAGCGAGTTTCAATTGCAAAAGGGCATGTGATTATCGTTGAGTACTATTCGAATTCAAGCATACATATAAACGCCATGCAGTAAAGGCTTTAACCATTTCTTACCTGATCAATGAATTTATATATATATGCAAATTCATGATATTACATGGTTTCATTCATGAGTAGTGAATATGTAACTGGCGGCAAAGTGGTAAACAGACTCGCGTGGCGTTTCACGAATTCGCTCCTGGCCAGGGAGTATAGCGCTTAACTCTAATACATAAACCTCCATTTGTCATGTGTCTTAAGGTAGCTACAGCTTTTGAAAAGTACAATAACGAATTAAAAGTGCAAGGGGCCTGTTACGCCAACGCTCGTCAAAAAATATAAATAGGAGACGTTCTCTCTCTGATACCATAACAGAAAACGAACAGCACTATTACGCGCCAACTATTCCATTTTTGTATATATATCACGACTTTTTCACATCTAACACTTTGCTTGATACATCGTTTTCACAAACCGGAGACGAGGCGAAGCGAGGCAGGGCTGGGTGGCGAGAGGCTAGAGGCTAGAGGCTAGAGGCGAGAGGCGAGAGGCGAGAGGCGAGAGGCGAGAGACGAGAGACGAGAGACGAGAGACGAGAGACGAGAGACGAGAGACGAGAGACGAGAGACGAGAGACGAGAGACGAGAGACGAGAGACGAGAGACGAGAGACGAGAGACGAGAGACGAGAGACTAGAGACTAGAGACTAGAGACGAGAGACGAGAGACGAGAGACGAGAGACGAGAGACGTGATGCCATGCCATGCCATGCCATGCCATGCCATGCCATTCAATGCCTTGTGATTCAATACCATGCAGTTCAATGCGATGCGATGCAATGACATGCGATTCGATGCCATGCGAGGCGAGGCGAGGCGATGCATCATCTAACATAACGGGATTCCCTGGAAAACGACTCTGTTGTTGAATGAACAACAAAGTTAAGATATAAGAAGATGTAAGTAATTCGAGAAGTCTGAGTACTGTAGGTACTATAGCAAATTCATTGCTTAATATATGTGAATGTGTAAGGAATCCATCCATCGCTTTTACCGAGTATACAAATACTCGCTCATTGTTGGTGTTTAGGGAGGTAAATGAAGTATTGCAAAGCTAATTACGAAACTAGCTTTCACAATGACATTTGGTGGTTGGTCGCTTTGCAAATTATAGTAGATTCTATATCAATTTTATTCGTTATTTTACGTGAATGAATGTGTGCCTGCATACATTGCCTAAATAAAGAATGTAAATATACGTCGGTGGTGTTTAGAGGGGTGAATGAAGCATTTGAAATCTAAATAGGAAACTAGCATTCAAATGGAGAGGGGTGAGAGTGCAGGTGCGCTTGAACTTGGGTGGGTTCTGGGTTTCATTGACGTATATATTACAGGTGAATGTGTGCATCGAATGCTCGATTGAAGTATATAAATACACATTGTTAGTGTGTATTGAGGTAAATGATGGATTGTAAAGCTAATCAAGACACTGGAATTCACTTTGAGGCTAGTGGCTGGCCGGCTGGCAGGCAAGCGTGGAAGTGGCAAACGATCGTTGAGTTGCCGTGTAAAACCACACCAAAGCAACACCTCCCTCCATCTCAAGTCGAATTTCGTCTTTATTACGCATTGGTACATTCCAGCAATGGTAAATTAAATAGATAAACGTCTAATCTTGATGTATGTATGAATATAATTTCGCCGTCAGAGCCGACTAAGGAATTCCGAGTGATATACACACACACTCCTCCCTCCCTCCCTCCCTCACTCACAAGGGAGAGTGAGTAATTCTGTAAAAAAAAGAAGAGCATGCCAACAATGGGTAACTATTATAGTTAGGTTCTCGATCATAGTAAACCCGTTGATTTAGAGTTTATTTGCACAATGACTACGTCATATTAGATGCCATTTAAATACCAAATCCAGTTCTCCACTAAATGCAGACACAAGTCTAACACTATTCAACCCATCTCTACCAGCCTTTTCATAACAAACCACTAAGCTATCTAAACCAGTTTCCACACTTATATAAATAGAGAAAAACTTCACCCTATATAACCTATCTCAGAAAACAAACAAAATCAATTAATATTGCACTAACTGGCAACCCCCCCCCATTCATAAAATCAACTTCTTTCCTTCCACACCAACCATCGTATTTCTTTGCTCGCACATAATCTTTAATCTAAAGTTATTAAATGATATTACTCACCTCACTCTCCTTCTTTCTCCTTCTTCTCCTTCCTTCCTTCCTTCCTTCCTTCCTTCCTTCCTTCCTTCCTTCCTTCCTTCCTTCCTTCCTTCCTTCCTTCCTTCCCTCTAACTCGTTGCAGTTGTTCAGCTTCGACCCATCAAACCCGGACTCGACTGACTCACTTCTGCTGCTCGTTCCAAGGCTTTTTCCTCATACGATGTTGGCTGGTGTGAAGTAATTACTGCAATTCAAATTAACACGATTCATTAATGTACATAACCAATTAACATAATCGTCTCCTACTTGATTTTGACTAGTTGATAGGGTTGTTTTTGGTCTCCCCGAAGGGAGTGGACCGATCCCAGAGGTACTGCAATACCGGGCCGATCCGCGGCAAAGGTGGAGCAAGCTCCTAGCACTTCGCCATGTTGCAAAAATCAGTTTAATATCGAGGATCCCACATGGGGATCGTATCAGATATTAAGCTGATAAGAACAGATACTACACTTTGATCTTAGCCAAAAGGCCGAGAAGCGATAGGATGCATGGTTGCTCTGCAACACCAGGCAACAATTGCGGCTAGAAACCACGTAGCGAGTTTCAATTGCAAAAGGGCATGTGATTATCGTTGAGTAATATTCGAATTCAAGCATACATATAAACGCCATGCAGTAAAGGCTTTAACCATTTCTTACCTGATCAATGAATTTATATATATATGCAAATTCATGATATTACATGGTTTCATTCATGAGTAGTGAATATGTAACTGGCGGCAAAGTGGTAAACAGACTCGCGTGGCGTTTCACGAATTCGCTCCTGGCCAGGGAGTATAGCGCTTAACTCTAATACATAAACCTCCATTTGTCATGTGTCTTAAGGTAGCTACAGCTTTTGAAAAGTACAATAACGAATTAAAAGTGCAAGGGGCCTGTTACGCCAACGCTCGTCAAAAAATATAAATAGGAGACGTTCTCTCTCTGATACCATAACAGAAAACGAACAGCACTATTACGCGCCAACTATTCCATTTTTGTATATATATCACGACTTTTTCACATCTAACACTTTGCTTGATACATCGTTTTCACAAACCGGAGACGAGGCGAAGCGAGGCAGGGCTGGGTGGCGAGAGGCTAGAGGCTAGAGGCTAGAGGCGAGAGGCGAGAGGCGAGAGGCGAGAGACGAGAGACGAGAGACGAGAGACGAGAGACGAGAGACGAGAGACGAGAGACGAGAGACGAGAGACGAGAGACGAGAGACGAGAGACGAGAGACGAGAGACGAGAGACGAGAGACTAGAGACTAGAGACTAGAGACGAGAGACGAGAGACGAGAGACGAGAGACGAGAGACGTGATGCCATGCCATGCCATGCCATGCCATGCCATGCCATTCAATGCCTTGTGATTCAATACCATGCAGTTCAATGCGATGCGATGCAATGACATGCGATTCGATGCCATGCGAGGCGAGGCGAGGCGATGCATCATCTAACATAACGGGATTCCCTGGAAAACGACTCTGTTGTTGAATGAACAACAAAGTTAAGATATAAGAAGATGTAAGTAATTCGAGAAGTCTGAGTACTGTAGGTACTATAGCAAATTCATTGCTTAATATATGTGAATGTGTAAGGAATCCATCCATCGCTTTTACCGAGTATACAAATACTCGCTCATTGTTGGTGTTTAGGGAGGTAAATGAAGTATTGCAAAGCTAATTACGAAACTAGCTTTCACAATGACATTTGGTGGTTGGTCGCTTTGCAAATTATAGTAGATTCTATATCAATTTTATTCGTTATTTTACGTGAATGAATGTGTGCCTGCATACATTGCCTAAATAAAGAATGTAAATATACGTCGGTGGTGTTTAGAGGGGTGAATGAAGCATTTGAAATCTAAATAGGAAACTAGCATTCAAATGGAGAGGGGTGAGAGTGCAGGTGCGCTTGAACTTGGGTGGGTTCTGGGTTTCATTGACGTATATATTACAGGTGAATGTGTGCATCGAATGCTCGATTGAAGTATATAAATACACATTGTTAGTGTGTATTGAGGTAAATGATGGATTGTAAAGCTAATCAAGACACTGGAATTCACTTTGAGGCTAGTGGCTGGCCGGCTGGCAGGCAAGCGTGGAAGTGGCAAACGATCGTTGAGTTGCCGTGTAAAACCACACCAAAGCAACACCTCCCTCCATCTCAAGTCGAATTTCGTCTTTATTACGCATTGGTACATTCCAGCAATGGTAAATTAAATAGATAAACGTCTAATCTTGATGTATGTATGAATATAATTTCGCCGTCAGAGCCGACTAAGGAATTCCGAGTGATATACACACACACTCCTCCCTCCCTCCCTCCCTCACTCACAAGGGAGAGTGAGTAATTCTGTAAAAAAAAGAAGAGCATGCCAACAATGGGTAACTATTATAGTTAGGTTCTCGATCATAGTAAACCCGTTGATTTAGAGTTTATTTGCACAATGACTACGTCATATTAGATGCCATTTAAATACCAAATCCAGTTCTCCACTAAATGCAGACACAAGTCTAACACTATTCAACCCATCTCTACCAGCCTTTTCATAACAAACCACTAAGCTATCTAAACCAGTTTCCACACTTATATAAATAGAGAAAAACTTCACCCTATATAACCTATCTCAGAAAACAAACAAAATCAATTAATATTGCACTAACTGGCAACCCCCCCCCATTCATAAAATCAACTTCTTTCCTTCCACACCAACCATCGTATTTCTTTGCTCGCACATAATCTTTAATCTAAAGTTATTAAATGATATTACTCACCTCACTCTCCTTCTTTCTCCTTCTTTCTCCTTCCTTCCTTCCTTCCTTCCTTCCTTCCTTCCTTCCTTCCTTCCTTCCTTCCTTCCTTCCTTCCTTCCTTCCCTCTAACTCGTTGCAGTTGTTCAGCTTCGACCCATCAAACCCGGACTCGACTGACTCACTTCTGCTGCTCGTTCCAAGGCTTTTTCCTCATACGATGTTGGCTGGTGTGAAGTAATTACTGCAATTCAAATTAACACGATTCATTAATGTACATAACCAATTAACATAATCGTCTCCTACTTGATTTTGACTAGTTGATAGGGTTGTTTTTGGTCTCCCCGAAGGGAGTGGACCGATCCCAGAGGTACTGCAATACCGGGCCGATCCGCGGCAAAGGTGGAGCAAGCTCCTAGCACTTCGCCATGTTGCAAAAATCAGTTTAATATCGAGGATCCCACATGGGGATCGTATCAGATATTAAGCTGATAAGAACAGATACTACACTTTGATCTTAGCCAAAAGGCCGAGAAGCGATAGGATGCATGGTTGCTCTGCAACACCAGGCAACAATTGCGGCTAGAAACCACGTAGCGAGTTTCAATTGCAAAAGGGCATGTGATTATCGTTGAGTAATATTCGAATTCAAGCATACATATAAACGCCATGCAGTAAAGGCTTTAACCATTTCTTACCTGATCAATGAATTTATATATATATGCAAATTCATGATATTACATGGTTTCATTCATGAGTAGTGAATATGTAACTGGCGGCAAAGTGGTAAACAGACTCGCGTGGCGTTTCACGAATTCGCTCCTGGCCAGGGAGTATAGCGCTTAACTCTAATACATAAACCTCCATTTGTCATGTGTCTTAAGGTAGCTACAGCTTTTGAAAAGTACAATAACGAATTAAAAGTGCAAGGGGCCTGTTACGCCAACGCTCGTCAAAAAATATAAATAGGAGACGTTCTCTCTCTGATACCATAACAGAAAACGAACAGCACTATTACGCGCCAACTATTCCATTTTTGTATATATATCACGACTTTTTCACATCTAACACTTTGCTTGATACATCGTTTTCACAAACCGGAGACGAGGCGAAGCGAGGCAGGGCTGGGTGGCGAGAGGCTAGAGGCTAGAGGCTAGAGGCGAGAGGCGAGAGGCGAGAGGCGAGAGGCGAGAGACGAGAGACGAGAGACGAGAGACGAGAGACGAGAGACGAGAGACGAGAGACGAGAGACGAGAGACGAGAGACGAGAGACGAGAGACGAGAGACGAGAGACGAGAGACTAGAGACTAGAGACTAGAGACGAGAGACGAGAGACGAGAGACGAGAGACGAGAGACGTGATGCCATGCCATGCCATGCCATGCCATGCCATGCCATTCAATGCCTTGTGATTCAATACCATGCAGTTCAATGCGATGCGATGCAATGACATGCGATTCGATGCCATGCGAGGCGAGGCGAGGCGATGCATCATCTAACATAACGGGATTCCCTGGAAAACGACTCTGTTGTTGAATGAACAACAAAGTTAAGATATAAGAAGATGTAAGTAATTCGAGAAGTCTGAGTACTGTAGGTACTATAGCAAATTCATTGCTTAATATATGTGAATGTGTAAGGAATCCATCCATCGCTTTTACCGAGTATACAAATACTCGCTCATTGTTGGTGTTTAGGGAGGTAAATGAAGTATTGCAAAGCTAATTACGAAACTAGCTTTCACAATGACATTTGGTGGTTGGTCGCTTTGCAAATTATAGTAGATTCTATATCAATTTTATTCGTTATTTTACGTGAATGAATGTGTGCCTGCATACATTGCCTAAATAAAGAATGTAAATATACGTCGGTGGTGTTTAGAGGGGTGAATGAAGCATTTGAAATCTAAATAGGAAACTAGCATTCAAATGGAGAGGGGTGAGAGTGCAGGTGCGCTTGAACTTGGGTGGGTTCTGGGTTTCATTGACGTATATATTACAGGTGAATGTGTGCATCGAATGCTCGATTGAAGTATATAAATACACATTGTTAGTGTGTATTGAGGTAAATGATGGATTGTAAAGCTAATCAAGACACTGGAATTCACTTTGAGGCTAGTGGCTGGCCGGCTGGCAGGCAAGCGTGGAAGTGGCAAACGATCGTTGAGTTGCCGTGTAAAACCACACCAAAGCAACACCTCCCTCCATCTCAAGTCGAATTTCGTCTTTATTACGCATTGGTACATTCCAGCAATGGTAAATTAAATAGATAAACGTCTAATCTTGATGTATGTATGAATATAATTTCGCCGTCAGAGCCGACTAAGGAATTCCGAGTGATATACACACACACTCCTCCCTCCCTCCCTCCCTCACTCACAAGGGAGAGTGAGTAATTCTGTAAAAAAAAGAAGAGCATGCCAACAATGGGTAACTATTATAGTTAGGTTCTCGATCATAGTAAACCCGTTGATTTAGAGTTTATTTGCACAATGACTACGTCATATTAGATGCCATTTAAATACCAAATCCAGTTCTCCACTAAATGCAGACACAAGTCTAACACTATTCAACCCATCTCTACCAGCCTTTTCATAACAAACCACTAAGCTATCTAAACCAGTTTCCACACTTATATAAATAGAGAAAAACTTCACCCTATATAACCTATCTCAGAAAACAAACAAAATCAATTAATATTGCACTAACTGGCAACCCCCCCCCATTCATAAAATCAACTTCTTTCCTTCCACACCAACCATCGTATTTCTTTGCTCGCACATAATCTTTAATCTAAAGTTATTAAATGATATTACTCACCTCACTCTCCTTCTTTCTCCTTCTTCTCCTTCCTTCCTTCCTTCCTTCCTTCCTTCCTTCCTTCCTTCCTTCCTTCCTTCCTTCCTTCCTTCCTTCCTTCCCTCTAACTCGTTGCAGTTGTTCAGCTTCGACCCATCAAACCCGGACTCGACTGACTCACTTCTGCTGCTCGTTCCAAGGCTTTTTCCTCATACGATGTTGGCTGGTGTGAAGTAATTACTGCAATTCAAATTAACACGATTCATTAATGTACATAACCAATTAACATAATCGTCTCCTACTTGATTTTGACTAGTTGATAGGGTTGTTTTTGGTCTCCCCGAAGGGAGTGGACCGATCCCAGAGGTACTGCAATACCGGGCCGATCCGCGGCAAAGGTGGAGCAAGCTCCTAGCACTTCGCCATGTTGCAAAAATCAGTTTAATATCGAGGATCCCACATGGGGATCGTATCAGATATTAAGCTGATAAGAACAGATACTACACTTTGATCTTAGCCAAAAGGCCGAGAAGCGATAGGATGCATGGTTGCTCTGCAACACCAGGCAACAATTGCGGCTAGAAACCACGTAGCGAGTTTCAATTGCAAAAGGGCATGTGATTATCGTTGAGTAATATTCGAATTCAAGCATACATATAAACGCCATGCAGTAAAGGCTTTAACCATTTCTTACCTGATCAATGAATTTATATATATATGCAAATTCATGATATTACATGGTTTCATTCATGAGTAGTGAATATGTAACTGGCGGCAAAGTGGTAAACAGACTCGCGTGGCGTTTCACGAATTCGCTCCTGGCCAGGGAGTATAGCGCTTAACTCTAATACATAAACCTCCATTTGTCATGTGTCTTAAGGTAGCTACAGCTTTTGAAAAGTACAATAACGAATTAAAAGTGCAAGGGGCCTGTTACGCCAACGCTCGTCAAAAAATATAAATAGGAGACGTTCTCTCTCTGATACCATAACAGAAAACGAACAGCACTATTACGCGCCAACTATTCCATTTTTGTATATATATCACGACTTTTTCACATCTAACACTTTGCTTGATACATCGTTTTCACAAACCGGAGACGAGGCGAAGCGAGGCAGGGCTGGGTGGCGAGAGGCTAGAGGCTAGAGGCTAGAGGCGAGAGGCGAGAGGCGAGAGGCGAGAGGCGAGAGACGAGAGACGAGAGACGAGAGACGAGAGACGAGAGACGAGAGACGAGAGACGAGAGACGAGAGACGAGAGACGAGAGACGAGAGACGAGAGACGAGAGACGAGAGACGAGAGACTAGAGACTAGAGACTAGAGACTAGAGACGAGAGACGAGAGACGAGAGACGAGAGACGAGAGACGTGACGTGATGCCATGCCATGCCATGCCATGCCATGCCATTCAATGCCTTGTGATTCAATACCATGCAGTTCAATGCGATGCGATGCAATGACATGCGATTCGATGCCATGCGAGGCGAGGCGAGGCGATGCATCATCTAACATAACGGGATTCCCTGGAAAACGACTCTGTTGTTGAATGAACAACAAAGTTAAGATATAAGAAGATGTAAGTAATTCGAGAAGTCTGAGTACTGTAGGTACTATAGCAAATTCATTGCTTAATATATGTGAATGTGTAAGGAATCCATCCATCGCTTTTACCGAGTATACAAATACTCGGCTCATTGTTGGTGTTTAGGGAGGTAAATGAAGTATTGCAAAGCTAATTACGAAACTAGCTTTCACAATGACATTTGGTGGTTGGTCGCTTTGCAAATTATAGTAGATTCTATATCAATTTTATTCGTTATTTTACGTGAATGAATGTGTGCCTGCATACATTGCCTAAATAAAGAATGTAAATATACGTCGGTGGTGTTTAGAGGGGTGAATGAAGCATTTGAAATCTAAATAGGAAACTAGCATTCAAATGGAGAGGGGTGAGAGTGCAGGTGCGCTTGAACTTGGGTGGGTTCTGGGTTTCATTGACGTATATATTACAGGTGAATGTGTGCATCGAATGCTCGATTGAAGTATATAAATACACATTGTTAGTGTGTATTGAGGTAAATGATGGATTGTAAAGCTAATCAAGACACTGGAATTCACTTTGAGGCTAGTGGCTGGCCGGCTGGCAGGCAAGCGTGGAAGTGGCAAACGATCGTTGAGTTGCCGTGTAAAACCACACCAAAGCAACACCTCCCTCCATCTCAAGTCGAATTTCGTCTTTATTACGCATTGGTACATTCCAGCAATGGTAAATTAAATAGATAAACGTCTAATCTTGATGTATGTATGAATATAATTTCGCCGTCAGAGCCGACTAAGGAATTCCGAGTGATATACACACACACTCCTCCCTCCCTCCCTCCCTCACTCACAAGGGAGAGTGAGTAATTCTGTAAAAAAAAGAAGAGCATGCCAACAATGGGTAACTATTATAGTTAGGTTCTCGATCATAGTAAACCCGTTGATTTAGAGTTTATTTGCACAATGACTACGTCATATTAGATGCCATTTAAATACCAAATCCAGTTCTCCACTAAATGCAGACACAAGTCTAACACTATTCAACCCATCTCTACCAGCCTTTTCATAACAAACCACTAAGCTATCTAAACCAGTTTCCACACTTATATAAATAGAGAAAAACTTCACCCTATATAACCTATCTCAGAAAACAAACAAAATCAATTAATATTGCACTAACTGGCAACCCCCCCCCATTCATAAAATCAACTTCTTTCCTTCCACACCAACCATCGTATTTCTTTGCTCGCACATAATCTTTAATCTAAAGTTATTAAATGATATTACTCACCTCACTCTCCTTCTTTCTCCTTCTTTCTCCTTCCTTCCTTCCTTCCTTCCTTCCTTCCTTCCTTCCTTCC
Source organism: Procambarus clarkii (assembly GCF_040958095.1). Classification (NCBI taxonomy): domain Eukaryota; kingdom Metazoa; phylum Arthropoda; class Malacostraca; order Decapoda; family Cambaridae; genus Procambarus; species Procambarus clarkii. The sequence goes on from NW_027190047.1 coordinate 45,750, forward strand.
TTCCCTCTAACTCGTTGCAGTTGTTCAGCTTCGACCCATCAAACCCGGACTCGACTGACTCACTTCTGCTGCTCGTTCCAAGGCTTTTTCCTCATACGATGTTGGCTGGTGTGAAGTAATTACTGCAATTCAAATTAACACGATTCATTAATGTACATAACCAATTAACATAATCGTCTCCTACTTGATTTTGACTAGTTGATAGGGTTGTTTTTGGTCTCCCCGAAGGGAGTGGACCGATCCCAGAGGTACTGCAATACCGGGCCGATCCGCGGCAAAGGTGGAGCAAGCTCCTAGCACTTCGCCATGTTGCAAAAATCAGTTTAATATCGAGGATCCCACATGGGGATCGTATCAGATATTAAGCTGATAAGAACAGATACTACACTTTGATCTTAGCCAAAAGGCCGAGAAGCGATAGGATGCATGGTTGCTCTGCAACACCAGGCAACAATTGCGGCTAGAAACCACGTAGCGAGTTTCAATTGCAAAAGGGCATGTGATTATCGTTGAGTACTATTCGAATTCAAGCATACATATAAACGCCATGCAGTAAAGGCTTTAACCATTTCTTACCTGATCAATGAATTTATATATATATGCAAATTCATGATATTACATGGTTTCATTCATGAGTAGTGAATATGTAACTGGCGGCAAAGTGGTAAACAGACTCGCGTGGCGTTTCACGAATTCGCTCCTGGCCAGGGAGTATAGCGCTTAACTCTAATACATAAACCTCCATTTGTCATGTGTCTTAAGGTAGCTACAGCTTTTGAAAAGTACAATAACGAATTAAAAGTGCAAGGGGCCTGTTACGCCAACGCTCGTCAAAAAATATAAATAGGAGACGTTCTCTCTCTGATACCATAACAGAAAACGAACAGCACTATTACGCGCCAACTATTCCATTTTTGTATATATATCACGACTTTTTCACATCTAACACTTTGCTTGATACATCGTTTTCACAAACCGGAGACGAGGCGAAGCGAGGCAGGGCTGGGTGGCGAGAGGCTAGAGGCTAGAGGCTAGAGGCGAGAGGCGAGAGGCGAGAGGCGAGAGGCGAGAGACGAGAGACGAGAGACGAGAGACGAGAGACGAGAGACGAGAGACGAGAGACGAGAGACGAGAGACGAGAGACGAGAGACGAGAGACGAGAGACGAGAGACGAGAGACGAGAGACGAGAGACTAGAGACTAGAGACTAGAGACGAGAGACGAGAGACGAGAGACGAGAGACGAGAGACGTGATGCCATGCCATGCCATGCCATGCCATGCCATTCAATGCCTTGTGATTCAATACCATGCAGTTCAATGCGATGCGATGCAATGACATGCGATTCGATGCCATGCGAGGCGAGGCGAGGCGATGCATCATCTAACATAACGCGATTCCCTGGAAAACGACTCTGTTGTTGAATGAACAACAAAGTTAAGATATAAGAAGATGTAAGTAATTCGAGAAGTCTGAGTACTGTAGGTACTATAGCAAATTCATTGCTTAATATATGTGAATGTGTAAGGAATCCATCCATCGCTTTTACCGAGTATACAAATACTCGGTCATTGTTGGTGTTTAGGGAGGTAAATGAAGTATTGCAAAGCTAATTACGAAACTAGCTTTCACAATGACATTTGGTGGTTGGTCGCTTTGCAAATTATAGTAGATTCTATATCAATTTTATTCGTTATTTTACGTGAATGAATGTGTGCCTGCATACATTGCCTAAATAAAGAATGTAAATATACGTCGGTGGTGTTTAGAGGGGTGAATGAAGCATTTGAAATCTAAATAGGAAACTAGCATTCAAATGGAGAGGGGTGAGAGTGCAGGTGCGCTTGAACTTGGGTGGGTTCTGGGTTTCATTGACGTATATATTACAGGTGAATGTGTGCATCGAATGCTCGATTGAAGTATATAAATACACATTGTTAGTGTGTATTGAGGTAAATGATGGATTGTAAAGCTAATCAAGACACTGGAATTCACTTTGAGGCTAGTGGCTGGCCGGCTGGCAGGCAAGCGTGGAAGTGGCAAACGATCGTTGAGTTGCCGTGTAAAACCACACCAAAGCAACACCTCCCTCCATCTCAAGTCGAATTTCGTCTTTATTACGCATTGGTACATTCCAGCAATGGTAAATTAAATAGATAAACGTCTAATCTTGATGTATGTATGAATATAATTTCGCCGTCAGAGCCGACTAAGGAATTCCGAGTGATATACACACACACTCCTCCCTCCCTCCCTCCCTCCCTCACAAGGGAGAGTGAGTAATTCTGTAAAAAAAAGAAGAGCATGCCAACAATGGGTAACTATTATAGTTAGGTTCTCGATCATAGTAAACCCGTTGATTTAGAGTTTATTTGCACAATGACTACGTCATATTAGATGCCATTTAAATACCAAATCCAGTTCTCCACTAAATGCAGACACAAGTCTAACACTATTCAACCCATCTCTACCAGCCTTTTCATAACAAACCACTAAGCTATCTAAACCAGTTTCCACACTTATATAAATAGAGAAAAACTTCACCCTATATAACCTATCTCAGAAAACAAACAAAATCAATTAATATTGCACTAACTGGCAACCCCCCCCATTCATAAAATCAACTTCTTTCCTTCCACACCAACCATCGTATTTCTTTGCTCGCACATAATCTTTAATCTAAAGTTATTAAATGATATTACTCACCTCACTCTCCTTCTTTCTCCTTCTTCTCCTTCCTTCCTTCCTTCCTTCCTTCCTTCCTTCCTTCCTTCCTTCCTTCCTTCCTTCCTTCCTTCCTTCCTTCCTTCCCTCTAACTCGTTGCAGTTGTTCAGCTTCGACCCATCAAACCCGGACTCGACTGACTCACTTCTGCTGCTCGTTCCAAGGCTTTTTCCTCATACGATGTTGGCTGGTGTGAAGTAATTACTGCAATTCAAATTAACACGATTCATTAATGTACATAACCAATTAACATAATCGTCTCCTACTTGATTTTGACTAGTTGATAGGGTTGTTTTTGGTCTCCCCGAAGGGAGTGGACCGATCCCAGAGGTACTGCAATACCGGGCCGATCCGCGGCAAAGGTGGAGCAAGCTCCTAGCACTTCGCCATGTTGCAAAAATCAGTTTAATATCGAGGATCCCACATGGGGATCGTATCAGATATTAAGCTGATAAGAACAGATACTACACTTTGATCTTAGCCAAAAGGCCGAGAAGCGATAGGATGCATGGTTGCTCTGCAACACCAGGCAACAATTGCGGCTAGAAACCACGTAGCGAGTTTCAATTGCAAAAGGGCATGTGATTATCGTTGAGTACTATTCGAATTCAAGCATACATATAAACGCCATGCAGTAAAGGCTTTAACCATTTCTTACCTGATCAATGAATTTATATATATATGCAAATTCATGATATTACATGGTTTCATTCATGAGTAGTGAATATGTAACTGGCGGCAAAGTGGTAAACAGACTCGCGTGGCGTTTCACGAATTCGCTCCTGGCCAGGGAGTATAGCGCTTAACTCTAATACATAAACCTCCATTTGTCATGTGTCTTAAGGTAGCTACAGCTTTTGAAAAGTACAATAACGAATTAAAAGTGCAAGGGGCCTGTTACGCCAACGCTCGTCAAAAAATATAAATAGGAGACGTTCTCTCTCTGATACCATAACAGAAAACGAACAGCACTATTACGCGCCAACTATTCCATTTTTGTATATATATCACGACTTTTTCACATCTAACACTTTGCTTGATACATCGTTTTCACAAACCGGAGACGAGGCGAAGCGAGGCAGGGCTGGGTGGCGAGAGGCTAGAGGCTAGAGGCTAGAGGCGAGAGGCGAGAGGCGAGAGGCGAGAGGCGAGAGGCGAGAGACGAGAGACGAGAGACGAGAGACGAGAGACGAGAGACGAGAGACGAGAGACGAGAGACGAGAGACGAGAGACGAGAGACGAGAGACGAGAGACGAGAGACGAGAGACGAGAGACTAGAGACTAGAGACTAGAGACGAGAGACGAGAGACGAGAGACGAGAGACGAGAGACGTGATGCCATGCCATGCCATGCCATGCCATGCCATTCAATGCCTTGTGATTCAATACCATGCAGTTCAATGCGATGCGATGCGATGCGATGCAATGACATGCGATTCGATGCCATGCGAGGCGAGGCGAGGCGATGCATCATCTAACATAACGCGATTCCCTGGAAAACGACTCTGTTGTTGAATGAACAACAAAGTTAAGATATAAGAAGATGTAAGTAATTCGAGAAGTCTGAGTACTGTAGGTACTATAGCAAATTCATTGCTTAATATATGTGAATGTGTAAGGAATCCATCCATCGCTTTTACCGAGTATACAAATACTCGCTCATTGTTGGTGTTTAGGGAGGTAAATGAAGTATTGCAAAGCTAATTACGAAACTAGCTTTCACAATGACATTTGGTGGTTGGTCGCTTTGCAAATTATAGTAGATTCTATATCAATTTTATTCGTTATTTTACGTGAATGAATGTGTGCCTGCATACATTGCCTAAATAAAGAATGTAAATATACGTCGGTGGTGTTTAGAGGGGTGAATGAAGCATTTGAAATCTAAATAGGAAACTAGCATTCAAATGGAGAGGGGTGAGAGTGCAGGTGCGCTTGAACTTGGGTGGGTTCTGGGTTTCATTGACGTATATATTACAGGTGAATGTGTGCATCGAATGCTCGATTGAAGTATATAAATACACATTGTTAGTGTGTATTGAGGTAAATGATGGATTGTAAAGCTAATCAAGACACTGGAATTCACTTTGAGGCTAGTGGCTGGCCGGCTGGCAGGCAAGCGTGGAAGTGGCAAACGATCGTTGAGTTGCCGTGTAAAACCACACCAAAGCAACACCTCCCTCCATCTCAAGTCGAATTTCGTCTTTATTACGCATTGGTACATTCCAGCAATGGTAAATTAAATAGATAAACGTCTAATCTTGATGTATGTATGAATATAATTTCGCCGTCAGAGCCGACTAAGGAATTCCGAGTGATATACACACACACTCCTCCCTCCCTCCCTCCCTCCCTCACAAGGGAGAGTGAGTAATTCTGTAAAAAAAAGAAGAGCATGCCAACAATGGGTAACTATTATAGTTAGGTTCTCGATCATAGTAAACCCGTTGATTTAGAGTTTATTTGCACAATGACTACGTCATATTAGATGCCATTTAAATACCAAATCCAGTTCTCCACTAAATGCAGACACAAGTCTAACACTATTCAACCCATCTCTACCAGCCTTTTCATAACAAACCACTAAGCTATCTAAACCAGTTTCCACACTTATATAAATAGAGAAAAACTTCACCCTATATAACCTATCTCAGAAAACAAACAAAATCAATTAATATTGCACTAACTGGCAACCCCCCCCCCATTCATAAAATCAACTTCTTTCCTTCCACACCAACCATCGTATTTCTTTGCTCGCACATAATCTTTAATCTAAAGTTATTAAATGATATTACTCACCTCACTCTCCTTCTTTCTCCTTCTTCTTCCTTCCTTCCTTCCTTCCTTCCTTCCTTCCTTCCTTCCTTCCTTCCTTCCCTCTAACTCGTTGCAGTTGTTCAGCTTCGACCCATCAAACCCGGACTCGACTGACTCACTTCTGCTGCTCGTTCCAAGGCTTTTTCCTCATACGATGTTGGCTGGTGTGAAGTAATTACTGCAATTCAAATTAACACGATTCATTAATGTACATAACCAATTAACATAATCGTCTCCTACTTGATTTTGACTAGTTGATAGGGTTGTTTTTGGTCTCCCCGAAGGGAGTGGACCGATCCCAGAGGTACTGCAATACCGGGCCGATCCGCGGCAAAGGTGGAGCAAGCTCCTAGCACTTCGCCATGTTGCAAAAATCAGTTTAATATCGAGGATCCCACATGGGGATCGTATCAGATATTAAGCTGATAAGAACAGATACTACACTTTGATCTTAGCCAAAAGGCCGAGAAGCGATAGGATGCATGGTTGCTCTGCAACACCAGGCAACAATTGCGGCTAGAAACCACGTAGCGAGTTTCAATTGCAAAAGGGCATGTGATTATCGTTGAGTACTATTCGAATTCAAGCATACATATAAACGCCATGCAGTAAAGGCTTTAACCATTTCTTACCTGATCAATGAATTTATATATATATGCAAATTCATGATATTACATGGTTTCATTCATGAGTAGTGAATATGTAACTGGCGGCAAAGTGGTAAACAGACTCGCGTGGCGTTTCACGAATTCGCTCCTGGCCAGGGAGTATAGCGCTTAACTCTAATACATAAACCTCCATTTGTCATGTGTCTTAAGGTAGCTACAGCTTTTGAAAAGTACAATAACGAATTAAAAGTGCAAGGGGCCTGTTACGCCAACGCTCGTCAAAAAATATAAATAGGAGACGTTCTCTCTCTGATACCATAACAGAAAACGAACAGCACTATTACGCGCCAACTATTCCATTTTTGTATATATATCACGACTTTTTCACATCTAACACTTTGCTTGATACATCGTTTTCACAAACCGGAGACGAGGCGAAGCGAGGCAGGGCTGGGTGGCGAGAGGCTAGAGGCTAGAGGCTAGAGGCGAGAGGCGAGAGGCGAGAGGCGAGAGGCGAGAGGCGAGAGACGAGAGACGAGAGACGAGAGACGAGAGACGAGAGACGAGAGACGAGAGACGAGAGACGAGAGACGAGAGACGAGAGACGAGAGACGAGAGACGAGAGACGAGAGACTAGAGACTAGAGACTAGAGACGAGAGACGAGAGACGAGAGACGAGAGACGAGAGACGTGAGAGACGATGCCATGCCATGCCATGCCATGCCATTCAATGCCTTGTGATTCAATACCATGCAGTTCAATGCGATGCGATGCGATGCGATGCAATGACATGCGATTCGATGCCATGCGAGGCGAGGCGATGCATCATCTAACATAACGCGATTCCCTGGAAAACGACTCTGTTGTTGAATGAACAACAAAGTTAAGATATAAGAAGATGTAAGTAATTCGAGAAGTCTGAGTACTGTAGGTACTATAGCAAATTCATTGCTTAATATATGTGAATGTGTAAGGAATCCATCCATCGCTTTTACCGAGTATACAAATACTCGCTCATTGTTGGTGTTTAGGGAGGTAAATGAAGTATTGCAAAGCTAATTACGAAACTAGCTTTCACAATGACATTTGGTGGTTGGTCGCTTTGCAAATTATAGTAGATTCTATATCAATTTTATTCGTTATTTTACGTGAATGAATGTGTGCCTGCATACATTGCCTAAATAAAGAATGTAAATATACGTCGGTGGTGTTTAGAGGGGTGAATGAAGCATTTGAAATCTAAATAGGAAACTAGCATTCAAATGGAGAGGGGTGAGAGTGCAGGTGCGCTTGAACTTGGGTGGGTTCTGGGTTTCATTGACGTATATATTACAGGTGAATGTGTGCATCGAATGCTCGATTGAAGTATATAAATACACATTGTTAGTGTGTATTGAGGTAAATGATGGATTGTAAAGCTAATCAAGACACTGGAATTCACTTTGAGGCTAGTGGCTGGCCGGCTGGCAGGCAAGCGTGGAAGTGGCAAACGATCGTTGAGTTGCCGTGTAAAACCACACCAAAGCAACACCTCCCTCCATCTCAAGTCGAATTTCGTCTTTATTACGCATTGGTACATTCCAGCAATGGTAAATTAAATAGATAAACGTCTAATCTTGATGTATGTATGAATATAATTTCGCCGTCAGAGCCGACTAAGGAATTCCGAGTGATATACACACACACTCCTCCCCTCCCTCCCTCCCTCACTCACAAGGGAGAGTGAGTAATTCTGTAAAAAAAAAGAAGAGCATGCCAACAATGGGTAACTATTATAGTTAGGTTCTCGATCATAGTAAACCCGTTGATTTAGAGTTTATTTGCACAATGACTACGTCATATTAGATGCCATTTAAATACCAAATCCAGTTCTCCACTAAATGCAGACACAAGTCTAACACTATTCAACCCATCTCTACCAGCCTTTTCATAACAAACCACTAAGCTATCTAAACCAGTTTCCACACTTATATAAATAGAGAAAAACTTCACCCTATATAACCTATCTCAGAAAACAAACAAAATCAATTAATATTGCACTAACTGGCAACCCCCCCCCCCATTCATAAAATCAACTTCTTTCCTTCCACACCAACCATCGTATTTCTTTGCTCGCACATAATCTTTAATCTAAAGTTATTAAATGATATTACTCACCTCACTCTCCTTCTTTCTCCTTCTTTCTCCTTCCTTCCTTCCTTCCTTCCTTCCCTTCCTTCCTTCCTTCCTTCCTTCCTTCCTTCCTTCCTTCCTCTAACTCGTTGCAGTTGTTCAGCTTCGACCCATCAAACCCGGACTCGACTGACTCACTTCTGCTGCTCGTTCCAAGGCTTTTTCCTCATACGATGTTGGCTGGTGTGAAGTAATTACTGCAATTCAAATTAACACGATTCATTAATGTACATAACCAATTAACATAATCGTCTCCTACTTGATTTTGACTAGTTGATAGGGTTGTTTTTGGTCTCCCCGAAGGGAGTGGACCGATCCCAGAGGTACTGCAATACCGGGCCGATCCGCGGCAAAGGTGGAGCAAGCTCCTAGCACTTCGCCATGTTGCAAAAATCAGTTTAATATCGAGGATCCCACATGGGGATCGTATCAGATATTAAGCTGATAAGAACAGATACTACACTTTGATCTTAGCCAAAAGGCCGAGAAGCGATAGGATGCATGGTTGCTCTGCAACACCAGGCAACAATTGCGGCTAGAAACCACGTAGCGAGTTTCAATTGCAAAAGGGCATGTGATTATCGTTGAGTACTATTCGAATTCAAGCATACATATAAACGCCATGCAGTAAAGGCTTTAACCATTTCTTACCTGATCAATGAATTTATATATATATGCAAATTCATGATATTACATGGTTTCATTCATGAGTAGTGAATATGTAACTGGCGGCAAAGTGGTAAACAGACTCGCGTGGCGTTTCACGAATTCGCTCCTGGCCAGGGAGTATAGCGCTTAACTCTAATACATAAACCTCCATTTGTCATGTGTCTTAAGGTAGCTACAGCTTTTGAAAAGTACAATAACGAATTAAAAGTGCAAGGGGCCTGTTACGCCAACGCTCGTCAAAAAATATAAATAGGAGACGTTCTCTCTCTGATACCATAACAGAAAACGAACAGCACTATTACGCGCCAACTATTCCATTTTTGTATATATATCACGACTTTTTCACATCTAACACTTTGCTTGATACATCGTTTTCACAAACCGGAGACGAGGCGAAGCGAGGCAGGGCTGGGTGGCGAGAGGCTAGAGGCTAGAGGCTAGAGGCGAGAGGCGAGAGGCGAGAGGCGAGAGACGAGAGACGAGAGACGAGAGACGAGAGACGAGAGACGAGAGACGAGAGACGAGAGACGAGAGACGAGAGACGAGAGACGAGAGACGAGAGACGAGAGACGAGAGACTAGAGACTAGAGACTAGAGACGAGAGACGAGAGACGAGAGACGAGAGACGTGACGTGATGCCATGCCATGCCATGCCATGCCATGCCATTCAATGCCTTGTGATTCAATACCATGCAGTTCAATGCGATGCGATGCAATGACATGCGATTCGATGCCATGCGAGGCGAGGCGAGGCGATGCATCATCTAACATAACGGGATTCCCTGGAAAAACGACTCTGTTGTTGAATGAACAACAAAGTTAAGATATAAGAAGATGTAAGTAATTCGAGAAGTCTGAGTACTGTAGGTACTATAGCAAATTCATTGCTTAATATATGTGAATGTGTAAGGAATCCATCCATCGCTTTTACCGAGTATACAAATACTCGCTCATTGTTGGTGTTTAGGGAGGTAAATGAAGTATTGCAAAGCTAATTACGAAACTAGCTTTCACAATGACATTTGGTGGTTGGTCGCTTTGCAAATTATAGTAGATTCTATATCAATTTTATTCGTTATTTTACGTGAATGAATGTGTGCCTGCATACATTGCCTAAATAAAGAATGTAAATATACGTCGGTGGTGTTTAGAGGGGTGAATGAAGCATTTGAAATCTAAATAGGAAACTAGCATTCAAATGGAGAGGGGTGAGAGTGCAGGTGCGCTTGAACTTGGGTGGGTTCTGGGTTTCATTGACGTATATATTACAGGTGAATGTGTGCATCGAATGCTCGATTGAAGTATATAAATACACATTGTTAGTGTGTATTGAGGTAAATGATGGATTGTAAAGCTAATCAAGACACTGGAATTCACTTTGAGGCTAGTGGCTGGCCGCTGGCAGGCAAGCGTGGAAGTGGCAAACGATCGTTGAGTTGCCGTGTAAAACCACACCAAAGCAACACCTCCCTCCATCTCAAGTCGAATTTCGTCTTTATTACGCATTGGTACATTCCAGCAATGGTAAATTAAATAGATAAACGTCTAATCTTGATGTATGTATGAATATAATTTCGCCGTCAGAGCCGACTAAGGAATTCCGAGTGATATACACACACACTCCTCCCTCCCTCCCTCCCTCCCTCACAAGGGAGAGTGAGTAATTCTGTAAAAAAAAGAAGAGCATGCCAACAATGGGTAACTATTATAGTTAGGTTCTCGATCATAGTAAACCCGTTGATTTAGAGTTTATTTGCACAATGACTACGTCATATTAGATGCCATTTAAATACCAAATCCAGTTCTCCACTAAATGCAGACACAAGTCTAACACTATTCAACCCATCTCTACCAGCCTTTTCATAACAAACCACTAAGCTATCTAAACCAGTTTCCACACTTATATAAATAGAGAAAAACTTCACCCTATAGAACCTATCTCAGAAACAAACAAAATCAATTAATATTGCACTAACTGGGCAACCCCCCCCCCCATTCATAAAATCAACTTCTTTCCTTCCACACCAACCATCGTATTTCTTGGCTCGCACATAATCTTTATCTAAAGTTATTAAATGATATTACTCACCTCACTCTCCTTCTTTCTCCTTCTTTCTCCTTCCTTCCTTCTTCCTTCCTTCCTTCCTTCCTTCCTTCCCTCTAACTCGTTGCAGTTGTTCAGCTTCGAACCCATCCAAACCCGGACTCGAACTGACTCACTTCTGCTGCTCGTTCCAAGCTTTTTCCTCATACGATGTTGGCTGGTGTGAAGTAATTACTGCAATTCAAATTAACAACGATTCATTAATGTACATAACCAATTAACATAATCGTCTCCTACTTGATTTTGACTAGTTGATAGGGTTGTTTTTGGTCTCCCCGAAGGGAGTGGACCGATCCCAGAGGTACTGCAATACCGGGCCGATCCGCGGCAAAGGTGGAGCAAGCTCCTAGCACTTCGCCATGTTGCAAAAATCAGTTTAATATCGAGGATCCCACATGGGGATCGTATCAGATATTAAGCTGATAAGAACAGATACTACACTTTGATCTTAGCCAAAAGGCCGAGAAGCGATAGGATGCATGGTTGCTCTGCAACACCAGGCAACAATTGCGGCTAGAAACCACGTAGCGAGTTTCAATTGCAAAAGGGCATGTGATTATCGTTGAGTAATATTCGAATTCAAGCATACATATAAACGCCATGCAGTAAAGGCTTTAACCATTTCTTACCTGATCAATGAATTTATATATATATGCAAATTCATGATATTACATGGTTTCATTCATGAGTAGTGAATATGTAACTGGCGGCAAAGTGGTAAACAGACTCGCGTGGCGTTTCACGAATTCGCTCCTGGCCAGGGAGTATAGCGCTTAACTCTAATACATAAACCTCCATTTGTCATGTGTCTTAAGGTAGCTACAGCTTTTGAAAAGTACAATAACGAATTAAAAGTGCAAGGGGCCTGTTACGCCAACGCTCGTCAAAAAATATAAATAGGAGACGTTCTCTCTCTGATACCATAACAGAAAACGAACAGCACTATTACGCGCCAACTATTCCATTTTTGTATATATATCACGACTTTTTCACATCTAACACTTTGCTTGATACATCGTTTTCACAAACCGGAGACGAGGCGAAGCGAGGCAGGGCTGGGTGGCGAGAGGCTAGAGGCTAGAGGCTAGAGGCGAGAGGCGAGAGGCGAGAGGCGAGAGGCGAGAGACGAGAGACGAGAGACGAGAGACGAGAGACGAGAGACGAGAGACGAGAGACGAGAGACGAGAGACGAGAGACGAGAGACGAGAGACGAGAGACGAGAGACGAGAGACGAGAGACGAGAGACTAGAGACTAGAGACTAGAGACGAGAGACGAGAGACGAGAGACGAGAGACGAGAGACGTGATGCCATGCCATGCCATGCCATGCCATGCCATGCCATTCAATGCCTTGTGATTCAATACCATGCAGTTCAATGCGATGCGATGCAATGACATGCGATTCGATGCCATGCGAGGCGAGGCGAGGCGATGCATCATCTAACATAACGGGATTCCCTGGAAAACGACTCTGTTGTTGAATGAACAACAAAGTTAAGATATAAGAAGATGTAAGTAATTCGAGAAGTCTGAGTACTGTAGGTACTATAGCAAATTCATTGCTTAATATATGTGAATGTGTAAGGAATCCATCCATCGCTTTTACCGAGTATACAAATACTCGCTCATTGTTGGTGTTTAGGGAGGTAAATGAAGTATTGCAAAGCTAATTACGAAACTAGCTTTCACAATGACATTTGGTGGTTGGTCGCTTTGCAAATTATAGTAGATTCTATATCAATTTTATTCGTTATTTTACGTGAATGAATGTGTGCCTGCATACATTGCCTAAATAAAGAATGTAAATATACGTCGGTGGTGTTTAGAGGGGTGAATGAAGCATTTGAAATCTAAATAGGAAACTAGCATTCAAATGGAGAGGGGTGAGAGTGCAGGTGCGCTTGAACTTGGGTGGGTTCTGGGTTTCATTGACGTATATATTACAGGTGAATGTGTGCATCGAATGCTCGATTGAAGTATATAAATACACATTGTTAGTGTGTATTGAGGTAAATGATGGATTGTAAAGCTAATCAAGACACTGGAATTCACTTTGAGGCTAGTGGCTGGCCGGCTGGCAGGCAAGCGTGGAAGTGGCAAACGATCGTTGAGTTGCCGTGTAAAACCACACCAAAGCAACACCTCCCTCCATCTCAAGTCGAATTTCGTCTTTATTACGCATTGGTACATTCCAGCAATGGTAAATTAAATAGATAAACGTCTAATCTTGATGTATGTATGAATATAATTTCGCCGTCAGAGCCGACTAAGGAATTCCGAGTGATATACACACACACTCCTCCCTCCCTCCCTC
>NW_027190048.1:0-59150 GCF_040958095.1 Procambarus clarkii
GTTGCCATGTTGCTGGCCAGTGGGAAGTGTTGCGGGTGTTGGCGGGTGTTTATGGCACAGTGTGTCGGGGGCGGGGAAAAGTGTCGCTAGTGACACAGTATGTTGCATCTAGTGTCACTGTGGGTTAATAAAGGGTTGGAGTGTAAATGGACGAAGATGAGCCGTCCACTGTGGCAACACCGCACACACAGTTGAGGCGAGGGCCGGCTCCCTCCGCCGCCTGCAGTTATACACATGTACCGTCCATTCACGCTCTTATACGCTCCCCACACCTGCTCAACGTAAGGTGCACGTGTGTAGGTAGGTGCGTGTCACACTTGGAGAAGGTAAAGAGGCACTGTTGAAGTAGGAGCAACGAGATAAGACTCAGGAGAGAGAGATTGAGGGTCCATCTAGTCAGCCACAATGTGGGAAGACTCACCAACAGAAAACGCGAATATTCAAACCCCCCCACACTCCACCACCCGACATTTTTCGCCACCTTTACCCGCCCATTTCTCCCAGCCCGCCCACCTTCCCCCACAACTACGCCCACCAACAAATACACAATCAAAAACCCCACCCACTCCCACCCACCAACCCCCGCCCACTCTCTACACTACGCCCAACCACTACATAACAACCCACACATTGTGCATAAGGCCTCCCTCCCCTTACTATATAAAGCCAACAACTCCAACTATATAACCTATCTCCACAAATTAAACTCCAATTATTACACCCAGCCACACCCGACAACCCCCCCACTCCCGCCATGCCTCCTCCTCCATCCCACAACAGTTACCTCACTCCACTCTTTCTTTACACCACTACATACATACACCAAGGATTGGGCTACTACATACATCTCCAAATGTATATATATATATATATGTCACCTAAGGCAGGAAGGAACAATCACCACCACCTTCCTCATGGCCCCGCCCCCCCCCCCCCCCCTCCCTCCCCCACGACCAGTAAGCCTAGCAGTAGTAGTAGTGTGTGACGTCATCACCACCTGGTAAGGCCCCCCCCCCCCCTCCCTCCCTCCCTTCTGCTCCAACTGTCACACATTTTCAAAATGATTTCTCTATTGGGTTTAATATTTATAATTATTATATTGCTTAATATATATTAAATAATAACCTCCCTCCCTCCCTCTGTCTGTCTGTCTGTCTGTCTGTCTGTCTGTCTGTCTGTCTGTCTGTCTGTCTGTCTGTCTGTCTGTCTATCTATCTATCTATCTATCTATCTATCTATCTATCTATCTATCTATCTATCTATCTATCTATCTCTCTATATCTCTATCTCTATCTCTCTCTCTTCTCTCTCTCTCTCTCTCTCTCTCTCTCTCTCTCTCTCTCTCTCTCTCTCTTCTCTCTCTCTCTCTCTCTCTCTCTCTCTCTCTCCAATTCAAATGACTTAAACCAACCTTATAAACTCATCAAATCCAGTCAGGTTCGGACCTGACTCGATTTTACATCTGTGAGGTTAGGTTTGATGCCTGTGAGCTTAGGTTTGATGCCTGTGAGGTTAGAGCGTTCGTGAGTGCAAACGTTCGTGTGAACGAGTTTCGTGAGTGCAAACGTTCGTGTGACCGAGTTTCGTGAGTGCAAACGTTCGTGTGAAGGAAATTTCGTGAGTACAAACGTTCGTGTGACGGAAATTTCGTGATTGCAACGTTTGTGTGAAGGAATTTCGTGAGTGCAAACGTTCGTGTGAAGGAAATTTCGTGATTGCAAACGTTCGTGTGAAGGAAATTTCGTGAGTGCAAACGTTCGTGTGAAGGAAATTTCGTGATTGCAAACGTTCGTGTGAAGGAAATTTCATGAGTGCAAACGTTCGTCTGAAGGAAATTTCGTGAGTGCAAACGCTAGTGTGACGGAAATTTCGTGAGTGCAAACGTTGGTGAGAGGCCAAATTCGTGAGTGCAAACGTTGGTGAGAGGCCAAATTCGTGAGGGCAAACGTTGGTGAGAAGCGACATTTATGATAGAGTATTAAGCTAGTTAGTTTAGAGAGAGAGAGAGAGGAAGGTGGTGAGGTAATGTTTGCTGGTGCCACGTTGGTACCCAGTGGGAGGTGTTGCAGGTGTTGGCAGGTGTTTTATGGCCAGAGTGTGTGTGGGTGAAAAGTGTCTCCGCTAGTGCCAGACACAGTGTTGTTGTTGCCTGGAGTGTCACTGAGGGTTAATAAAGGGTTGGCAGTGTCAACAATGGTCGAGGATCAGCAGCCGTCCACTGTGGCACCACCGCCAGGAGAGGTGAGGTGAGGTGAGAGCTCGGCTGGCTGGCTGGCTGGCTGGCTGGCTGGCTGGCTGGCTGGCTGGCTGGCTGGCTGGCTGGCTGGCTGGCTGGCTGGCTGGCTGGCTGGCTGGCTGGCTGGCTGGCTGGCTGGCTACCTCGACCCTCCCTCCCTCCCTCCGCCCTCGAGTTAAACACATTTCTACCTCTCTCACCACCATTCTCGCTCTTATTACGCTCCCCACGCCTGCTCAAGGTGAGGTGCACGTGTGTAGGTAGGTGTGTGTCACACGTGGAGAAGGTAAAGAGCCTCTTTTGAGTTAGCAGGAACGAGATAAGGAGTCAGGAGGAGAGCGAGGCGGCGGGCGGCGATGATCAGCTGTTGATCTTGTTGCCATGTTGCTGGCCAGTGGGAAGTGTTGCGGGTGTTGGCGGGTGTTTTATGGCCACAGTGTGTCGGGGAAAAGTGTCGCTAGTGACACAGTATTGTTGCATCTAGTGTCACTGTGGGTTAATAAAGGGTTGGGAGTGTAAATGGACGAAGATGAGCCGTCCACTGTGGCAACACCGCACACACAGTTGAGGCGAGGGCCGGCTCCCTCCGCCGCCTGCAGTTATACACATGTACCGTCCATTCACGCTCTTATTACGCTCCCCACACCTGCTCAACGTAAGGTGCACGTGTGTAGGTAGGTGCGTGTCACACTTGGAGAAGGTAAAGAGGCACTGTTGAAGTAGGAGCAACGAGATAATGACTCAGGAGAGAGAGATTGAGGGTCCATCTAGTCAGCCACAATGTGGGAAGACTCACCAACAGAAAACGAGAATATTCAAACCCCCCCACACTCCACCACCCGACATTTTTCGCCACCTTTACCCGCCCATTTCTCCCAGCCCCGCCCACCTTCCCCCACAACTACGCCCACCAACAAATACACAATCAAAAACCCCACCCACTCCCACCCACCAACCCCCGCCCACTCTCTACACTACGCCCAACCACTACATAACAACCCACACATTGTGCATAAGGCCTCCCTCCCCTCTACTATATAAAGCCAACAACTCCAACTATATAACCTATCTCCACAAATTAAACTCCAATTATTACACCCAGCCACACCCGACAACCCCCCCACTCCCGCCATGCCTCCTCCTCCATCCCACAACAGTTACCTCACTCCACTCTTTCTTTACACCACTACATACATACACCAAGGATTGGGCTACTACATACATCTCCAAATGTATATATATATATATGTCACCTAAGGCAGGAAGGAACAATCACCACCACCTTCCTCATGGCCCCGCCCCCCCCCCCCCCCCCCCCCCTCCCCCACGACCAGTAAGCCTAGCAGTAGTAGTAGTGTGTGACGTCATCACCACCTGGTAAGGCCCCCCCTCCCTCCCTCCCTCCCTCCCTTCTGCTCCAACTGTCACACATTTTCAAAATGATTTCTCTATTGGGTTTAATATTTATAATTATTATATTGCTTAATATATATTAAATAATAACCTCCCTCCCTCCCTCTGTCTGTCTGTCTGTCTGTCTGTCTGTCTGTCTGTCTGTCTGTCTGTCTGTCTGTCTGTCTGTCTGTCTATCTATCTATCTATCTATCTATCTATCTATCTATCTATCTATCTATCTATCTATCTATCTATCTCTCTATATCTCTATCTCTATCTCTCTCTCTCTCTCTCTCTCTCTCTCTCTCTCTCTCTCTCTCTCTCTCTCTCTCTCTCTCTCTCTCTCTCTCTCTCTCTCTCTCTCTCTCTCCAATTCAAATGACTTAAACCAACCTTATAAACTCATCAAATCCAGTCAGGTTCGGACCTGACTCGATTTTACATCTGTGAGGTTAGGTTTGATGCCTGTGAGCTTAGGTTTGATGCCTGTGAGGTTAGAGCGTTCGTGAGTGCAAACGTTCGTGTGAACGAGTTTCGTGAGTGCAAACGTTCGTGTGACCGAGTTTCGTGAGTGCAAACGTTCGTGTGAAGGAAATTTCGTGAGTACAAACGTTCGTGTGACGGAAATTTCGTGATTGCAACCGTTTGTGTGAAGGAAATTTCGTGAGTGCAAACGTTCGTGTGAAGGAAATTTCGTGATTGCAAACGTTCGTGTGAAGGAAATTTCGTGAGTGCAAACGTTCGTGTGAAGGAAATTTCGTGATTGCAAACGTTCGTGTGAAGGAAATTTCATGAGTGCAAACGTTCGTCTGAAGGAAATTTCGTGAGTGCAAACGCTAGTGTGACGGAAATTTCGTGAGTGCAAACGTTGGTGAGAGGCCAAATTCGTGAGTGCAAACGTTGGTGAGAGGCCAAATTCGTGAGGGCAAACGTTGGTGAGAAGCGACATTTATGATAGAGTATTAAGCTAGTTAGTTTAGAGAGAGAGAGAGAGGAAGGTGGTGAGGTAATGTTTGCTGGTGCCACGTTGGTACCCAGTGGGAGGTGTTGCAGGTGTTGGCAGGTGTTTTATGGCCAGAGTGTGTGTGGGTGAAAAGTGTCTCCGCTAGTGCCAGACACAGTGTTGTTGTTGCCTGGAGTGTCACTGAGGGTTAATAAAGGGTTGGCAGTGTCAACAATGGTCGAGGATCAGCAGCCGTCCACTGTGGCACCACCGCCAGGAGAGGTGAGGTGAGGTGAGAGCTCGGCTGGCTGGCTGGCTGGCTGGCTGGCTGGCTGGCTGGCTGGCTGGCTGGCTGGCTGGCTGGCTGGCTGGCTGGCTGGCTGGCTGGCTGGCTGGCTGGCTGGCTGGCTGGCTGGCTACCTCGACCCTCCCTCCCTCCCTCCGCCCTCGAGTTAAACACATTTCTACCTCTCTCACCACCATTCTCGCTCTTATTACGCTCCCCACGCCTGCTCAAGGTGAGGTGCACGTGTGTAGGTAGGTGTGTGTCACACGTGGAGAAGGTAAAGAGCCTCTTTTGAGTTAGCAGGAACGAGATAAGGAGTCAGGAGGAGAGCGAGGCGGCGGGCGGCGATGATCAGCTGTTGATCTTGTTGCCATGTTGCTGGCCAGTGGGAAGTGTTGCGGGTGTTGGCGGGTGTTTTATGGCCACAGTGTGTCGGGGAAAAGTGTCGCTAGTGACACAGTATGTGTTGCATCTAGTGTCACTAGTGGTTAATAAAGGTTGGGAGTGTAATGGACGAAGATGAGCCGTCCACTGTGGCAACACCGCACACACGTTGAAGGCGAGGGCCGGCTCCCTCCGCCGCCTGCAGGTTATACACATGTACCGTCCATTCACGCTCTTATTACGCTCCGCCCACACCTGCTCAACGTAAGGTGCACGTGTGTAGGTAGGTGCGTGTCACACTTGGAGAAGGTAAAGAGTCACTGTTGAAGTAGGAGCAACGAGATAATGACTCAGGAGAGAGAGATTGAGGGTCCATCTAGTCAGCCACATGTGGGAAGACTCACCAAACATGAAAACGAGAATATTCAAACCCCCCCACACTACGTACCACCACCCGACATTTTTCGCCACCTTTACCCGCCCATTCTCCCCAGCCACCGCCCACCTTCCCCCACAAACTACGCCCACCAACAAGATACACAATCAAAAACCCCACCCACTCCCCACCCACCAACCCCCGCCCCTCTCTACACTAGCGCCAACCACTACAGTAACAACCCACACATTGTGCATAAGTGCCTCCCCTCCCCTCTACTATATAAAGCCAACAACTCCAACTATATAACCTATCTCCACAAAATTAAACTCCAATTATTACACCGAGCCACACCCGACAACCCCCCCACTCCCGCCATGCCTCCTCCTCCATCCCACAGTTACCTCACTCCACTCTTTCTTTACACCACTACATACATACACCAAGGATTGGGCTACTACATACATCTCCAAATGTATATATATATATATATGTCACCTAAGGCAGGAAGGAACAATCACCACCACCTTCCTCATGGCCCCGCCCCCCCCCCCCCCCCCTCCCCCACGACCAGTAAGCCTAGCAGTAGTAGTAGTGTGTGACGTCATCACCACCTGGTAAGGCCCCCCTCCCTCCCTCCCTCCTCCTTCTGCTCCAACTGTCACACATTTCAAAATGATTTCTCTATTGGGTTTAATATTTATAATTATTATATTGCTTAATATTATTAAATAATAACCTCCCTCCCTCCCTCTGTCTGTCTGTCTGTCTGTCTGTCTGTCTGTCTGTCTGTCTGTCTGTCTGTCTGTCTGTCTGTCTGTCTATCTATCTATCTATCTATCTATCTATCTATCTATCTATCTATCTATCTATCTATCTATCTATCTCTCTATATCTCTATCTCTATCTCTCTCTCTCTTCTCTCTCCTCTCTCTCTCTCTCTCTCTCTCTCTCTCTCTCTCTCTCTCTCTCTCTCTCCTCTCTCTCTCTCTCTCTCTCTCCAATTCAAATGACTTAAACCAACCTTATAAACTCATCAAATCCAGTCAGGTTCGGACCTGACTCGATTTACATCTGTGAGGTTAGGTTTGATGCCTGTGAGCTTAGGTTTGATGCCTGTGAGGTTAGAGCGTTCGTGAGTGCAAACGTTCGTGTGAACGAGTTTCGTGAGTGCAAACGTTCGTGTGACCGAGTTTCGTGAGTGCAAACGTTCGTGTGAAGGAAATTTCGTGAGTACAAACGTTCGTGTGACGGAAATTTCGTGATTGCAAACGTTTGTGTGAAGGAAATTTCGTGAGTGCAAACGTTCGTGTGAAGGAAATTTCGTGATTGCAAACGTTCGTGTGAAGGAAATTTCGTGAGTGCAAACGTTCGTGTGAAGGAAATTTCGTGATTGCAAACGTTCGTGTGAAGGAAATTCATGATGCAAACGTTCGTCTGAAGGAAATTTCGTGAGTGCAAACGCTAGTGTGACGGAAATTTCGTGAGTGCAAACGTTGGTGAGAGGCCAAATTCGTGAGTGCAAACGTTGGTGAGAGGCCAAATTCGTGAGGGCAAACGTTGGTGAGAAGCGACATTTATGATAGAGTATTAAGCTAGTTAGTTTAGAGAGAGAGAGAGAGGAAGGTGGTGAGGTAATGTTTGCTGGTGCCACGTTGGTACCCAGTGGGAGTGTTGCAGGTGTTGGCAGGTGTTTTATGGCCAGAGTGTGTGTGGGTGAAAAGTGTCTCCGCTAGTGCCAGACACAGTGTTGTTGTTGCCTGGAGTGTCACTGAGGGTTAATAAAGGGTTGGCAGTGTCAACAATGGTCGAGGATCAGCAGCCGTCCACTGTGGCCCACCGCCAGGAGAGGTGAGGTGAGGTGAGAGCTCGGCTGGCTGGCTGGCTGGCTGGCTGGCTGGCTGGCTGGCTGGCTGGCTGGCTGGCTGGCTGGCTGGCTGGCTGGCTGGCTGGCTGGCTGGCTGGCTGGCTGGCTGGCTGGCTACCTCGACCCTCCCTCCCTCCCTCCGCCCTCGAGTTAAACACATTTCTACCTCTCTCACCACCATTCTCGCTCTTATTACGCTCCCCACGCCTGCTCAAGGTGAGGTGCACGTGTGTAGGTAGGTGTGTGTCACACGTGGAGAAGGTAAAGAGCCTCTTTTGAGTTAGCAGGAACGAGATAAGGAGTCAGGAGGAGAGCGAGGCGGCGGGCGGCGATGATCAGCTGTTGATCTTGTGCCATGTTGCTGGCCATGGGAAGTGTTGCGGGTGTTGGCGGGGTGTTTTATGGCCACAGTGTTCGGGAAAAGTGTCGCTAGTGACCAGTATTGTTGCTCTAGTGTCACTGTGGGTTAATAAAAGGGTTGGGAGTGTAAATGGACGAAGATGAGCCGTCCACTGTGGCAACACCGCACACACAGTTGAGGCGAGGGCCGGCTCCCTCCGCCGCCTGCGTTATACACATGTACCGTCCATTACACGCATCTTATTACGCTCCCCACACCTGCTCAACGTAAGGTGCCGTGTTAGGTAGGTGCGTGTCACACTTGGAGAAGGTAAAGAGGCACTGTTGAGTAGGAGCAACGAGATAATGATCAGAGAGAGAGATTGAGGGGTCCATCTAGTCAGCCACAATGTGGGAAGACTCACCAACCAGAAAACGAGAATATTCAAACCCCCCACACTCCAACACCCGACATTTTTTCGCCACCTTTACCCGCCCATTTCTCCCAGCCCCGCCCACCTTCCCCCACAACTACGCCCACCAACAAATACCAATCAAAAACCCCACCCACTCCCACCCACTCAAACCCCCGCCCCACTCTCTACACTACGCCCAACCACTACATAACAAACCCACACATTGTTGCATAAGGCCTCCCTCCCCTCTACTATATAAAGCCAACAACTCCAACTATATAACCTATCTCCACAAAATTAA
Source organism: Procambarus clarkii (assembly GCF_040958095.1). NCBI lineage: Eukaryota > Metazoa > Arthropoda > Malacostraca > Decapoda > Cambaridae > Procambarus > Procambarus clarkii. Next base: position 8,544 of record NW_027190048.1, read on the forward strand.
ACTCCAATTATTACACCCAGCCACAACCCGACAACCCCCCCACTCCCGCCATGCCTCCTCCTCCATCCCACAACAGTTACCTCACTCCCCTCTTTCTTTACACCACTACATACATACACCAAGGATTGGGCTACTACATACATCTCCAAATGTATATATATATATATATGTCACCTAAGGCAGGAAGGAACATCCCACCACCTTCCTCATGGCCCCGCCCCCCCCCCCCCCTCCCTCCCCCACGACCAGTAAGCCTAGCAAGTAGTAGTAGTGTGTGACGTCATCACCACCTGGTAAGGGCCCACCCCTCCCTCCCTCCCTCCCTCCCTTCTGCTCCAACTGTCACACATTTTCAAAATGATTTCTCTATTGGGTTTAATATTTATAATTATTATATTGCTTAATATATATTAAATAATACCTCCCTCCCATCCCTCTGTCTGTCTGTCTGTCTGTCTGTCTGTCTGTCTGTCTGTCTGTCTGTCTGTCTGTCTGTCTGTCTGTCTATCTATCTATCTGTCTATCTATCTATCTATCTATCTATCTATCTATCTATCTATCTATCTATCTCATCTACTATCTCTATCTCTATCTCATCTCTCTCCTCTCATCTCTCTCTCTCCGGTCTCATCCTCTCTCTCTCTCATCTTCTCAGTCTCTCTCTCTCTCTCTCTCGTCTCATCTCTCTCTCTCTCTCTCATCTCTCTCTCTCTCTCTCCAATTCAATGACTTAAACCAACCTTATAAAACTCATCAAATCCAGTCAGGTTCGGACCTGACTCGATTTTACATCTGTGAGGTTAGGTTTGATGCCTTTGGAGCTTAGGTTTGGATGCCTGTGAGTTATGAGCGTTCGTGAAGGTGCAAACGTTCGTTGTGAACGAGTTTCGTGAGTGCAAACGTTCGTGTGACCGGTTTCGTGAGTGACAAACGTTCCGTGTGAAGGAAATTTCGTGAGTACAAACGTTCGTGTGACGGAAATTTCGTGATTGCAACCGTCGTTGTGTGAAGGAAATTTCGTGAGTGCAAACGTTCGTGTGAAGGAATTTCGTGATTGCAAACGTTCGTGTGAAGGAAATTTCGTGAGGTGCAAACGTTCGTGTGAAGGAAATTTCGTGATTGCAAACGTTCGTGTGAAGGAAATTTCATGAGTGCAAACGTTCGTCTGAAGGAAAATTTCGTGGAGTGCAAAACGCTAGTGTGACGGAAATTTCGTGAGTGCAAACGTTGGTGAGAGGCCTAATTCGTGAGTGCAAACGTTGGTGAAGGAGGCCAAATTCGTGAGGGCAAAACGTTGGTGAGAACGCGACATTTATGATAGAGTATTAAGCTAGTTAGTTTAGAGAGAGAGAGAGAGGAAGGTGTGAGGTAATGTTTGCTGGTGCCACGTTGGTACCCAGTGGGAGGTGTTGCAGGTGTTGGCAGGTGTTTTATGGCCAGAGTGTGTGTGGGGTGAAAAAGTGTCTCCGCTAGTGCCAGACACAGTGTTGTTGTTGCCTGGAGTGTCACTGAGGGTTAATAAAGGGTTGCCAGTGTCAACATGGTCGAGGATCAGCAGCCGTCCACTGTGGCACCCACCGCCAGGAGAGGTGAGGTGAGGTGAGAGCTCGGCTGGCTGGCTGGCTGGCTGGCTGGCTGGCTGGCTGCTGGCTGGCTGGCTGGCTGGCTGGCTGGCTGGCTGGCTGGCTGGCTGGCTGCTGGCTGGCCTGGCTGGCTGGCTGGCTGGCTACCTCGACCCTCCCTCCCTCCTCCGCCCTCGAGTTAAACACAGTTTCTACCTCTCTCACCACCATTCTCGCTCTTATTACGCTCCCCAACGCCTGCTCAAGGTGAGGTGCACGTGTGTAGGTAGGTGTGTGTTCACACGTGGAGAAGGTAAAGAGCCTCTTTTGAGTTAGCAGGAACGAGATAAGGAGTCAGGAGGAGAGCGAGGCGGCGGGCGGCGATGATCAGCTGTTGATCTTGTTGCCATGTTGCTGGCCAGTGGGAAGTGTTGCGGGTGTTGGCGGTGTTTTTATGGCCACAGTGTGTCGGGGAAAAGTGTCGCTAGTGACACAGTATTGTTGCATCTAGTGTCACTGTGGGTTAATAAAGGGTTGGGAGTGTAAATGGACGAAGATGAGCCGTCCACTGTGGCAACACCGCACACACAGTTGAGGCGAGGGCCGGCTCCCTCCGCCGCCTGCAGTTATACACATGTACCGTCCATTCACGCTCTTATTACGCTCCCCACACCTGCTCAACGTAAGGTGCACGTGTGTAGGTAGGTGCGTGTCACACTTGGAGAAGGTAAAGAGGCACTGTTGAAGTAGGAGCAACGAGATAATGACTCAGGAGAGAGAGATTGAGGGTCCATCTAGTCAGCCACAATGTGGGAAGACTCACCAACAGAAAACGAGAATATTCAAACCCCCCACACTCCACCACCCGACATTTTTCGCCACCTTTACCCGCCCATTTCTCCCAGCCCCGCCCACCTTCCCCACAAACTACGCCCACCAACAAATACACAATCAAAAACCCCACCCACTCCCACCCACCAACCCCCGCCCACTCTCTACACTACGCCCAACCACTACATAACAACCCACACATTGTGCATAAGGCCTCCCTCCCCTCTACTATATAAAGCCAACAACTCCAACTATATAACCTATCTCCACAAAATTAAACTCCAATTATTACACCCAGCCACACCCGACAACCCCCCCACTCCCGCCATTGCCTCCTCCTCCATCCCACAACAGTTACCTCACTCACCACTCTTTCTTTACACCACTACATACATACACCAAGGATTGGGCTACTACATACATCTCCAAATGTAATATATATATATATATGTCACCTAAGGCAGGAAGGAACAATCACCACCACCTTCCTCATGGCCCCGCCCCCCCCCCCCCCCCTCCCTCCCCCACGCGACCAGTAAGCCTAGCATAGTAGTAGTGTGTGACGTCATCACCACCTGGTAAGGCCCCCCCTCCCTCCCTCCCTCCCTCCCTTCTGCTCCAACTGTCACACATTTTCAAAATGATTTCTCTATTGGGTTTAATATTTATAATTATTATTATTGCTTAATATATATTAAATAATAACCTCCCTCCCTCCCTCTGTCTGTCTGTCTGTCTGTCTGTCTGTCTGTCTGTCTGTCTGTCTGTCTGTCTGTCTGTCCTGTCTGTCTATCTATCTATCTATCTATCTATCTATCTATCTATCTATCTATCTATCTATCTAGTCTATCTATCTCTCTATATCTCTATCTCTATCTCTCTCTCTCTCTCTCTCTCTCTCTCCTCTATCTCTCTCTCGTCTCTCTCTCTCTCCTCTCTCGTCTCTCTCTCTCTCTCTCTCTTCACATCTCTCTCTCCTCTCTCTCTCTTCCCATTCAAATGACTTAAAACCACCTTATAAACTCATCAATCCAGTCAGTTCGGACCTGACTCGATTTTACATCTGTAGGTTAGGTTTGATGCCTGTGAGCTTAGGATTTGATGCCTGTGAGGTTAGAGCGTTCGTGAGTGCAAACGTTCGTGTGAACGAGTTTCGTGAGTGCAAACGTTCGTGTGACCGAGTTTCGTGAGTGCAAACGTTCGTGTGAAGGAATTTCGTGAGTACAAAACGTTCGTGTGACGGAGAATTTCGTGATTGCAACCGTTTGTGTGAAGGAAATTTCGTGAGTGCAAACGTTCGTGTGAAAGGGAACTTTCGTGTTGCAAAACGTTCGTGTGAAGGAAATTTCGTGAGTGCAAAACGTTCGTGTGAAGGGAGAGAAAGTTCGTGATTGCAAACGTTCGTGTGACGGAAATTTCATGAGTGCAAACGTTCGTCTGAAGGAAATTTCGTGAGTGCAAACAACAGCTAGTGTGACGGAAATTTCGTGAGGTGCAAACGTTGGTGAGAGGCCAAATTCGTGAGTGCAAACGTTGGTGAGAGGCCAAATTCGTGAGGGCAAACGTTGGTGAGAAGCGACATTTATGATAGAGTATTAAGCTAGTTAGTTTAGAGAGAGAGAGAGAGGAAGGTGGTGAGGTAATGTTTGCTGGTGCCACGTTGGTACCCAGTGGGAGGTGTTGGCAGGTGTTGGCAGGTGTTTTATGGCCAGAGTGTGTGTGGGTGAAAAGTGTCTCCGCTAGTGCCAGACACAGTGTTTGTTGTTGCCTGGAGTGTCACTGAGGGTTAATAAAGGGTTGGCAGTGTCAACAATGGTCGAGGATCAGCAGCCGTCCACTGTGGCACCACCGCCAGGAGAGGTGAGGTGAGGTGAGAGCTCGGCTGGCTGGCTGGCTGGCTGGCTGGCTGGCTGGCTGGCTGGCTGGCTGGCTGGCTGGCTGGCTGGCTGGCTGGCTGGCTGGCTGGCTGGCTGGCTGGCTGGCTGGCTAACCTCGACCCTCCCTCCCTCCCTCCGCCCTCGAGTTAAACACATTTCTACCTCTCTAACCACCATTCTCGCTCTTATTACGCTCCCCACGCCTGCTCAAGGTGAGGTGCACGTGTGTAGGTAGGTGTGTGTCACACGTGGAGAAGGTAAAAGAGCCTCTTTTGAGTTAGGCAGGAACGAGATAAGGAGTCAGGAGGAGAGCGAGGCGGCGGCGGGCGATGATCAGCTGGTTGATCTTGTTGCCATGTTGCTGGCCAGTGGGAAGTGTTGCGGGTGTTGGCGGGTGTTTTATGGCCACAGTGTGTCGGGGAAAAGTGTCGCTAGTGACACAGTATTGTTTGCATCTAGTGTCACTGTGGGTTAATAAAGGGTTGGGAGTGTAAATGGACGAAGATGAGCCGTCCACTGTGGCAACACCGCACACCACAGTTGAGGCGAGGGCCGGCTCCCTCCGCCGCCTGCAGTTATACACATGTACCGTCCATTCACGCTCTTATTACGCTCCCCACACCTGCTCAACGTAAGGTGCACGTGTGTAGGTAGGTGCGTGTCACACTTGGAGAAGGTAAAGAGGCACTGTTGAAGTAGGAGCAACGAGATAATGACTCAGGAGAGAGAGATTGAGGGTCCATCTAGTCAGCCACAATGTGGGAAGACTCACCAACAGAAAACGAGAATATTCAAACCCCCCACACTCCACCAACCCGACATTTTTCGCCACCTTTACCCGCCCATTTCTCCAGCCCCGCCCACCTTCCCCCACAACTACGCCCACCAACAAATACACAATCAAAACCCCACCCACTCCCACCCACCAACCCCCGCCCACTCTCTACACTACGCCCAACCACTACATAACAACCCACACATTGTGCATAGGCCTCCCTCCCCTCTACTATATAAAGCCAACAACTCCAACTATATAACCTATCTCCACAAATTAAACTCCAATTATTACACCCAGCCACACCCGACAACCCCCCCACTCCCGCCATGGCCTCCTCCTCCATCCCACAACAGTTACCTCACTCCACTCTTTCTTTACACCACTACATACATACACCAAGGATTGGGCTACTACATACATCTCCAAATGTATATATATATATATATGTCACCTAAGGCAGGAAGGAACAATCACCACCACCTTCCTCATGGCCCCGCCCCCCCCCCCCCCCTCCCTCCCCCACGACCAGTAAGCCTAGCAGTAGTAGTAGTGTGTGACGTCATCACCACCTGGTAAGGCCCCCCCTCCCTCCCTCCCTCCCTCCCTTCTGCTCCAACTGTCACACATTTTCAAAAATGATTTCTCTATTGGGTTTAATATTTATAATTATTATATTGCTTAATATATATTAAATAATAACCTCCCTCCCTCCCTCTGTCTGTCTGTCTGTCTGTCTGTCTGTCTGTCTGTCTGTCTGTCTGTCTGTCTGTCTGTCTGTCTGTCTATCTATCTATCTTATCTATCTATCTATCTATCTATCTATCTATCTATCTATCTATCTATCTATCTCTATCTCTATATCTCTATCTCTATCTCTCTCTCTCTCTCTCTCTCTCTCCTCTCGTCTCTCTCTCTCTCCTCTCTCGTCTCTCTCCTCGTCTCTCTCTCTCCTCTCTCTCTCATCTCTCTCTCTCTCATCTCTCTCCAATTCAAAATGACTTAAAGCCAACCTTATAAACTCATACAATCCAGTCCAGGTTCGGACCTGACTCGATTTACATCTGTGAGGTTAGGTTTTGATGCCTGTGAGCTTAGGTTTGATGCCTGTGAGGTTAGAGCGTTCGTGAGTGCAAACGTTCGTGTGAACGAGTTTCGTGAGTGCAAACGTTCGTGTGACCGAGTTTTCGTGATGCAAACGTTCGTGTGAAGGAATTTCGTGAGTACAAACGGTCGTGTGACGGAAATTTCGTGATTGCACCGTTGGTGTGAAGGAAATTTCGTGAGTGCAAACGTTCGTGTGAAGGGACATTTCGTGAGTGCAAACGTTCGTGTGAAGGAAATTTCGTGAGTGCAAACGTTTGTGTGAAGGACATTTCGTGAGTGCCAAACGTTCGTGTGAAGGAAATTTCGTGAGTGCAAAACGTTCGTGTGAAGGAACAGTTCGTGAGTGCAAACGTTCGTGTGAAGGACATTTCGTGAGTGGCAAACGTTCGTGTGAAGGACATTTCGTGAGTGCAAACGTTCGTGTGAAGGACATTTCGTGAGTGCAAACGTTTGTGTGAAGGACATTTCGTGAGTGCAAACGTTCGTGTGAAGGAAATTTCGTGATTGCAAACGTTCGTGTGAAGGAAATTTCGTGAGTGCAAACGTTCGTGTGAAGGAAATTTCGTGATTGCAAACGTTCGTGTGAAGGAAATTTCATGAGTGCAAACGTTCGTCTGAAGGAAATTTCGTGAGTGCAAACGCTAGTGTGACGGAAATTTCGTGAGTGCAAACGTTGGTGAGAGGCCAAATTCGTGAGTGCAAACGTTGGTGAGAGGCCAAATTCGTGAGGGCAAACGTTGGTGAGAAGCGACATTTATGATAGAGTATTAAGCTAGTTAGTTTAGAGAGAGAGAGAGAGGAAGGTGGTGAGGTAATGTTTGCTGGTGCCACGTTGGTACCCAGTGGGAGGTGTTGCAGGTGTTGGCAGGTGTTTTATGGCCAGAGTGTGTGTGGGTGAAAAGTGTCTCCGCTAGTGCCAGACACAGTGTTGTTGTTGCCTGGAGTGTCACTGAGGGTTAATAAAGGGTTGGCAGTGTCAACATGGTCGAGGATCAGCAGCCGTCCACTGTGGCACCACCGCCAGGAGAGGTGAGGTGAGGTGAGAGCTCGGCTGGCTGGCTGGCTGGCTGGCTGGCTGGCTGGCTGGCTGGCTGGCTGGCTGGCTGGCTGGCTGGCTGGCTGGCTGGCTGGCTGGCTGGCTGGCTGGCTGGCTGGCTGGCTGGCTACCTCGACCCTCCCTCCCTCCCTCCGCCCTCGAGTTAAACACATTTCTACCTCTCTCACCACCATTCTCGCTCTTATTACGCTCCCCACGCCTGCTCAAGGTGAGGTGCACGTGTGTAGGTAGGTGTGTGTCACACGTGGAGAAGGTAAAGAGCCTCTTTTGAGTTAGCAGGAACGAGATAAGGAGTCAGGAGGAGAGCGAGGCGGCGGGCGGCGATGATCAGCTGTTGATCTTGTTGCCATGTTGCTGGCCAGTGGGAAGTGTTGCGGGTGTTGGCGGGTGTTTTATGGCCACAGTGTGTCGGGGAAAAGTGTCGCTAGTGACACAGTATTGTTGCATCTAGTGTCACTGTGGGTTAATAAAGGGTTGGGAGTGTAAATGGACGAAGATGAGCCGTCCACTGTGGCAACACCGCACACACAGTTGAGGCGAGGGCCGGCTCCCTCCGCCGCCTGCAGTTATACACATGTACCGTCCATTCACGCTCTTATTACGCTCCCCACACCTGCTCAACGTAAGGTGCACGTGTGTAGGTAGGTGCGTGTCACACTTGGAGAAGGTAAAGAGGCACTGTTGAAGTAGGAGCAACGAGATAATGACTCAGGAGAGAGAGATTGAGGGTCCATCTAGTCAGCCACAATGTGGGAAGACTCACCAACAGAAAACGAGAATATTCAAACCCCCCCACACTCCACCACCCGACATTTTTCGCCACCTTTACCCGCCCATTTCTCCCAGCCCCGCCCACCTTCCCCCACAACTACGCCCACCAACAAATACACAATCAAAAACCCCACCCACTCCCACCCACCAACCCCCGCCCACTCTCTACACTACGCCCAACCACTACATAACAACCCACACATTGTGCATAAGGCCTCCCTCCCCTCTACTATATAAAGCCAACAACTCCAACTATATAACCTATCTCCACAAATTAAACTCCAATTATTACACCCAGCCACACCCGACAACCCCCCCACTCCCGCCATGCCTCCTCCTCCATCCCACAACAGTTACCTCACTCCACTCTTTCTTTACACCACTACATACATACACCAAGGATTGGGCTACTACATACATCTCCAAATGTATATATATATATATATGTCACCTAAGGCAGGAAGGAACAATCACCACCACCTTCCTCATGGCCCCGCCCCCCCCCCCCCCCTCCCTCCCCCACGACCAGTAAGCCTAGCAGTAGTAGTAGTGTGTGACGTCATCACCACCTGGTAAGGCCCCCCCTCCCTCCCTCCCTCCTCCCTCCCTTCTGCTCCAACTGTCACACATTTTCAAAATGATTTCTCTATTGGGTTTAATATTTATAATTATTATATTGCTTAATATATATTAAATAATAACCTCCCTCCCTCCCTCTGTCTGTCTGTCTGTCTGTCTGTCTGTCTGTCTGTCTGTCTGTCTGTCTGTCTGTCTGTCTGTCTGTCTATCTATCTATCTATCTATCTATCTATCTATCTATCTATCTATCTATCTATCTATCTATCTATCCTCTATATCTCTATCTCTATCTCTCTCTCTCTCTCTCTCTCTCTCTCTCTCTCTCATCTCTCTCTCTCTCTCTCTCTCTCATCTCTCTCTCTCTCTCTCTCTCTCTCTCTCTCTCTCTCTCTCTCTCCAATTCAAATGACTTAAACCAACCTTATAAACTCATCAAATCCAGTCAGGTTCGGACCTGACTCGATTTTACATCTGTGAGGTTAGGTTTGATGCCTGTGAGCTTAGGTTTGATGCCTGTGAGGTTAGAGCGTTCGTGAGTGCAAACGTTCGTGTGAACGAGTTTTCGTGAGTGCAAAACGTTCGTGTGACCGAGTTTCGTGAGTGCAAACGTTCGTGTGAAGGAAATTTCGTGAGTACAAACGTTCGTGTGACGAAATTTCGTGATTGCAACCGTTTGTGTGAAGGAAATTTCGTGAGTGCAAACGTTCGTGTGAAGGAAATTTCGTGATTGCAAACGTTCGTGTGAAGGAAATTTCGTGAGTGCAAACGTTCGTGTGAAGGAAATTTCGTGATTGCAAACGTTCGTGTGAAGGAAATTTCATGAGTGCAAACGTTCGTCTGAAGGAAATTTCGTGAGTGCAAACGCTAGTGTGACGGAAATTTCGTGAGTGCAAACGTTGGTGAGAGGCCAAATTCGTGAGTGCAAACGTTGGTGAGAGGCCAAATTCGTGAGGGCAAACGTTGGTGAGAAGCGACATTTATGATAGAGTATTAAGCTAGTTAGTTTAGAGAGAGAGAGAGAGGAAGGTGGTGAGGTAATGTTTGCTGGTGCCACGTTGGTACCCAGTGGGAGGTGTTGCAGGTGTTGGCAGGTGTTTTATGGCCAGAGTGTGTGTGGGTGAAAAGTGTCTCCGCTAGTGCCAGACACAGTGTTGTTGTTGCCTGGAGTGTCACTGAGGGTTAATAAAGGGTTGGCAGTGTCAACAATGGTCGAGGATCAGCAGCCGTCCACTGTGGCACCACCGCCAGGAGAGGTGAGGTGAGGTGAGAGCTCGGCTGGCTGGCTGGCTGGCTGGCTGGCTGGCTGGCTGGCTGGCTGGCTGGCTGGCTGGCTGGCTGGCTGGCTGGCTGGCTGGCTGGCTGGCTGGCTGGCTGGCTGGCTGGCTGGCTGGCTACCTCGACCCTCCCTCCCTCCCTCCGCCCTCGAGTTAAACACATTTCTACCTCTCTCACCACCATTCTCGCTCTTATTACGCTCCCCACGCCTGCTCAAGGTGAGGTGCACGTGTGTAGGTAGGTGTGTGTCACACGTGGAGAAGGTAAAGAGCCTCTTTTGAGTTAGCAGGAACGAGATAAGGAGTCAGGAGGAGAGCGAGGCGGCGGGCGGCGATGATCAGCTGTTGATCTTGTTGCCATGTTGCTGGCCAGTGGGAAGTGTTGCGGGTGTTGGCGGGTGTTTTATGGCCACAGTGTGTCGGGGAAAAGTGTCGCTAGTGACACAGTATTGTTGCATCTAGTGTCACTGTGGGTTAATAAAGGGTTGGGAGTGTAAATGGACGAAGATGAGCCGTCCACTGTGGCAACACCGCACACACAGTTGAGGCGAGGGCCGGCTCCCTCCGCCGCCTGCAGTTATACACATGTACCGTCCATTCACGCTCTTATTACGCTCCCCACACCTGCTCAACGTAAGGTGCACGTGTGTAGGTAGGTGCGTGTCACACTTGGAGAAGGTAAAGAGGCACTGTTGAAGTAGGAGCAACGAGATAATGACTCAGGAGAGAGAGATTGAGGGTCCATCTAGTCAGCCACAATGTGGGAAGACTCACCAACAGAAAACGAGAATATTCAAACCCCACACTCCACCACCCGACATTTTTCGCCACCTTTACCCACACATTTCTCCCAGCCCCGCCCACCTTCCCCCACAACTACGCCCACCAACAAATACACAATCAAAAACCCCACCCACTCCCATCCACCAACCCCTGCCCACTCTCTACACTACGCCCAACCACTACATAACAACCCACACATTGTGCATAAGGCCTCCCTCCCCTCTACTATATAAAGCCAACAACTCCAACTATATAACCTATCTCCACAAATTAAACTCCAATTATTACACCCAGCCACACCCGACAACCCCCCCACTCCCGCCATGCCTCCTCCTCCATCCCACAACAGTTACCTCACTCCACTCTTTCTTTACACCACTACATACATACACCAAGGATTGGGCTACTACATACATCTCCAAATGTATATATATATATATATGTCACCTAAGGCAGGAAGGAACAATCACCACCACCTTCCTCATGGCCCCGCCCCCCCCCCCCCCCCTCCCCTCCCCCACGACCAGTAAGCCTAGCAGTAGTAGTAGTGTGTGACGTCATCACCACCTGGTAAGGCCCCCCCCTCCCTCCCTCCCTCCCTCCCTTCTGCTCCAACTGTCACACATTTTCAAAATGATTTCTCTATTGGTTTAATATTTATAATTATTATATTGCTTAATATATATTAAATAATAACCTCCCTCCCTCCCTCTGTCTGTCTGTCTGTCTGTCTGTCTGTCTGTCTGTCTGTCTGTCTGTCTGTCTGTCTGTCTGTCTGTCTGTCTATCTATCTATCTATCTATCTATCTATCTATCTATCTATCTATCTATCTATCTATCTATCTATCTCTCTATATCTCTATCTCTATCTCTCTCTCTCTCTCTCTCTCTCTCTCTCTCTCTCTCTCTCTCTCTCTCTCTCTCTCTCTCTCTCTCTCTCTCTCTCTCTCTCTCTCTCTCTCTCTCTCTCTCTCCAATTCAAATGACTTAAACCAACCTTATAAACTCATCAAATCCAGTCAGGTTCGGACCTGACTCGATTTTACATCTGTGAGGTTAGGTTTGATGCCTGTGAGCTTAGGTTTGATGCCTGTGAGGTTAGAGCGTTCGTGAGTGCAAACGTTCGTGTGAACGAGTTTCGTGAGTGCAAACGTTCGTGTGAACGAGTTTCGTGAGTGCAAACGTTCGTGTGACGGAGTTTTCGTGAGTGCAACGGGAAATTTCGTGAGTGCAAACGGTCGAGTGAAGGAAATTCGTGTGAAGGAAATTTCGTGAGTGCAAACGTTCGTGTGCAGGACATTTCGTGATTGCAAACGTTCGTGTGAAGGCAATTTCGTGAATGCAAACGTTCGTGTGAAGGAAATTTCGTGATTGCAACCGTTCGTGTGAAGGACATTTCGTGAGTGCAAACGTTCGTGTGAAGGACATTTCGTGAGTGCAAACGTTCGTGTGAAGGACATTTCGTGATTGCAAACGTTCGTGTGAAGGCAATTTCGTGAGTGCAAACGTTCGTGTGAAGGAAATTTCGTGATTGCAACCGTTCGTGTGAAGGAAATTTCGTGAGTGCAAACGTTTGTGTGAAGGACATTTCGTGAGTGCAAACGTTCGTGTGAAGGAAATTTCGTGATTGCAACCGTTCGTGTGAAGGAAATTTCGTGAGTGCAAACGTTCGTGTGAAGGACATTTCGTGATTGCAAACGTTCGTGTGAAGGCAATTTCGTGAATGCAAACGTTCGTGTGAAGGAAATTTCGTGATTGCAACCGTTCGTGTGAAGGACATTTCGTGAGTGCAAACGTTCGTGTGAAGGACATTTCGTGAGTGCAAACGTTCGTGTGAAGGAAATTTCGTGAGTGCAAACGTTTGTGAGAGGCCAAATTCGTGAGGGCAAACGTTGGTGAGAAGTGACATTTATTATTAAGTATTATTATTATTAAGCGAGTATTAAGCGACATTTATTATTAAGCGAGTATTAAGCTAGTTAGTTTAGAGAGAGAGAGAGAGGAAGGTGGTGAGGTAATGTTTGCTGGTGCCACGTTGGTACCCAGTGGGAGGTGTTGCAGGTGTTGGCAGGTGTTTTATGGCCAGAGTGTGTGTGGGTGAAAAGTGTCTCCGCTAGTGCCAGACACAGTGTTGTTGTTGCCTGGAGTGTCACTGAGGGTTAATAAAGGGTTGGCAGTGTCAACAATGGTCGAGGATCAGCAGCCGTCCACTGTGGCACCACCGCCAGGAGAGGTGAGGTGAGGTGAGAGCTCGGCTGGCTGGCTGGCTGGCTGGCTGGCTGGCTGGCTGGCTGGCTGGCTGGCTGGCTGGCTGGCTGGCTGGCTGGCTGGCTGGCTGGCTGGCTGGCTGGCTGGCTGGCTGGCTACCTCGACCCTCCCTCCCTCCCTCCGCCCTCGAGTTAAACACATTTCTACCTCTCTCACCACCATTCTCGCTCTTATTACGCTCCCCACGCCTGCTCAAGGTGAGGTGCACGTGTGTAGGTAGGTGTGTGTCACACGTGGAGAAGGTAAAGAGCCTCTTTTGAGTTAGCAGGAACGAGATAAGGAGTCAGGAGGAGAGCGAGGCGGCGGGCGGCGATGATCAGCTGTTGATCTTGTTGCCACTGTTGCTGGCCAGTGGGAAGTGTTGCGGGTGTTGGCGGGTGTTTTATGGCCACAGTGTGTCGGGGAAAAGTGTCGCTAGTGACACAGTATTGTTGCATCTAGTGTCACTGAGGGTTAATAAAGGGTTGGGAGTGTAAATGGACGAAGATGAGCCGTCCACTGTGGCAACACCGCACACACAGTTGAGGCGAGGGCCGGCTCCCTCCCTCCGCCGCCTGCAGTTATACACATGTACCGTCCATTCACGCTCTTATTACGCTCCCCACACCTGCTCAACGTAAGGTGCACGTGTGTAGGTAGGTGTGTGTCACACTTGGAGAAGGTAAAGAGGCACTGTTGAAGTAGGAGCAACGAGATAATGACTCAGGAGAGAGAGATTGAGGGTCCATCTAGTCAGCCACAATGTGGGAAGACTCACCAACAGAAAACGAGAATATTCAAACCCCCCCACACTCCACCACCCGACATTTTTCGCCACCTTTACCCGCCCATTTCTCCCAGCCCCGCCCACCTTCCCCCACAACTACGCCCACCAACAAATACACAATCAAAAACCCCACCCACTCCCACCCACCAACCCCCGCCCACTCTCTACACTACGCCCAACCACTACATAACAACCCACACATTGTGCATAAGGCCTCCCTCCCCTCTACTATATAAAGCCAACAACTCCAACTATATAACCTATCTCCACAAATTAAACTCCAATTATTACACCCAGCCACACCCGACAACCCCCCCACTCCCGCCATGCCTCCTCCTCCATCCCACAACAGTTACCTCACTCCACTCTTTCTTTACACCACTACATACATACACCAAGGATTGGGCTACTACATACATCTCCAAATGTATATATATATATATATGTCACCTAAGGCAGGAAGGAACAATCACCACCACCTTCCTCATGGCCCCGCCCCCCCCCCCCCCTCCCTCCCCCACGACCAGTAAGCCTAGCAGTAGTAGTAGTGTGTGACGTCATCACCAGCCTGGTAAGGCCCCCCCTCCCTCCCTCCCTCCCTCCCTTCTGCTGCTCCAACTGTCACACATTTTCAAAATGATTTCTCTATTGGTTTAATATTTATAATTATTATATTGCTTAATATATATTAAATAATAACCTCCCTCCCTCCCTCTGTCTGTCTGTCTGTCTGTCTGTCTGTCTGTCTGTCTGTCTGTCTGTCTGTCTGTCTGTCTGTCTGTCTGTCTATCTATCTATCTATCTATCTATCTATCTATCTATCTATCTATCTATCTATCTATCTATCTATCTCTCTATATCTCTATCTCTATCTCTCTCTCTCTCTCTCTCTCTCTCTCTCTCTCTCTCTCTCTCTCTCTCTCTCTCTCTCTCTCTCTCTCTCTCTCTCTCTCTCTCTCTCTCTCTCTCTCCAATTCAAATGACTTAAACCAACCTTATAAACTCATCAAATCCAGTCAGGTTCGGACCTGACTCGATTTTACATCTGTGAGGTTAGGTTTGATGCCTGTGAGCTTAGGTTTGATGCCTGTGAGGTTAGAGCGTTCGTGAGTGCAAACGTTCGTGTGAACGAGTTTCGTGAGTGCAAACGTTCGTGTGACCGAGTTTCGTGAGTGCAAACGTTCGTGTGAAGGAAATTTCGTGAGTACAAACGTTCGTGTGACGGAAATTTCGTGATTGCAACCGTTTGTGTGAAGGAAATTTCGTGAGTGCAAACGTTCGTGTGAAGGACATTTCGTGAGTGCAAACGTTCGTGTGAAGGAAATTTCGTGAGTGCAAACGTTTGTGTGAAGGACATTTCGTGAGTGCAAACGTTCGTGTGAAGGAAATTTCGTGAGTGCAAACGTTCGTGTGAAGGACATTTCGTGAGTGCAAACGTTCGTGTGAAGGACATTTCGTGAGTGCAAACGTTCGTGTGAAGGACATTTCGTGAGTGCAAACGTTCGTGTGAAGGACATTTCGTGAGTGCAAACGTTTGTGTGAAGGACATTTCGTGAGTGCAAACGTTCGTGTGAAGGAAATTTCGTGATTGCAAACGTTCGTGTGAAGGAAATTTCGTGAGTGCAAACGTTCGTGTGAAGGAAATTTCGTGATTGCAAACGTTCGTGTGAAGGAAATTTCATGAGTGCAAACGTTCGTCTGAAGGAAATTTCGTGAGTGCAAACGCTAGTGTGACGGAAATTTCGTGAGTGCAAACGTTGGTGAGAGGCCAAATTCGTGAGTGCAAACGTTGGTGAGAGGCCAAATTCGTGAGGGCAAACGTTGGTGAGAAGCGACATTTATGATAGAGTATTAAGCTAGTTAGTTTAGAGAGAGAGAGAGAGGAAGGTGGTGAGGTAATGTTTGCTGGTGCCACGTTGGTACCCAGTGGGAGGTGTTGCAGGTGTTGGCAGGTGTTTTATGGCCAGAGTGTGTGTGGGTGAAAAGTGTCTCCGCTAGTGCCAGACACAGTGTTGTTGTTGCCTGGAGTGTCACTGAGGGTTAATAAAGGGTTGGCAGTGTCAACAATGGTCGAGGATCAGCAGCCGTCCACTGTGGCACCACCGCCAGGAGAGGTGAGGTGAGGTGAGAGCTCGGCTGGCTGGCTGGCTGGCTGGCTGGCTGGCTGGCTGGCTGGCTGGCTGGCTGGCTGGCTGGCTGGCTGGCTGGCTGGCTGGCTGGCTGGCTGGCTGGCTGGCTGGCTGGCTACCTCGACCCTCCCTCCCTCCCTCCGCCCTCGAGTTAAACACATTTCTACCTCTCTCACCACCATTCTCGCTCTTATTACGCTCCCCACGCCTGCTCAAGGTGAGGTGCACGTGTGTAGGTAGGTGTGTGTCACACGTGGAGAAGGTAAAGAGCCTCTTTTGAGTTAGCAGGAACGAGATAAGGAGTCAGGAGGAGAGCGAGGCGGCGGGCGGCGATGATCAGCTGTTGATCTTGTTGCCATGTTGCTGGCCAGTGGGAAGTGTTGCGGGTGTTGGCGGGTGTTTTATGGCCACAGTGTGTCGGGGAAAAGTGTCGCTAGTGACACAGTATTGTTGCATCTAGTGTCACTGATGGGTTAATAAAGGGTTGGTAGTGTAAATGGACGAAGATGAGCCGTCCACTGTGGCACCACCGCACACACAGTTGAGGCGAGGGCCGGCTCCCTCCCTCCGCCGCCTGCAGTTATACACATGTACCGTCCATTCACGCTCTTATTACGCTCCCCACACCTGCTCAACGTAAGGTGCACGGTGTGTAGGTAGGTGCGTGTCACACTTGGAGAAGGTAAAGAGGCACTGTTGAAGTAGGAGCAACGAGATAATGACTCAGGAGAGAGAGATTGAGGGTCCATCTAGTCAGCCACAATGTGGGAAGACTCACCAACAGAAAACGAGAATATTCAAACCCCCCACACTCCACCACCCGACATTTTTCGCCACCTTTACCCGCCCATTTCTCCCAGCCCCGCCCACCTTCCCCACAACTACGCCCACCAACAAATACACAATCAAAAACCCCACCCACTCCCACCCACCAACCCCCGCCCACTCTCTACACTACGCCCAACCACTACATAACAACCCACACATTGTGCATAAGGCCTCCCTCCCCTCTACTATATAAAGCCAACAACTCCAACTATATAACCTATCTCCACAAATTAACTCCAATTATTACACCCAGCCACACCCGACAACCCCCCCACTCCCGCCATGCCTCCTCCTCCATCCCACAACAGTTACCTCACTCCACTCTTTCTTTACACCACTACATACATACACCAAGGATTGGGCTACTACATACATCTCCAAATGTATATATATATATATATGTCACCTAAGGCAGGAAGGAACAATCACCACCACCTTCCTCATGGCCCCGCCCCCCCCCCCCCCCTCCCTCCCCCACGACCAGTAAGCCTAGCAGTAGTAGTAGTGTGTGACGTCATCACCACCTGGTAAGGCCCCCCCTCCCTCCCTCCCTCCCTCCCTTCTGCTCCAACTGTCACACATTTTCAAAATGATTTCTCTATTGGGTTTAATATTTATAATTATTATATTGCTTAATATATATTAAATAATAACCTCCCTCCCTCCCTCTGTCTGTCTGTCTGTCTGTCTGTCTGTCTGTCTGTCTGTCTGTCTGTCTGTCTGTCTGTCTGTCTGTCTATCTATCTATCTATCTATCTATCTATCTATCTATCTATCTATCTATCTATCTATCTATCTATCTCTCTATATCTCTATCTCTATCTCTCTCTCTCTCTCTCTCTCTCTCTCTCTCTCTCTCTCTCTCTCTCTCTCTCTCTCTCTCTCTCTCTCTCTCTCTCTCTCTCTCTCTCTCTCTCTCTCTCCAATTCAAATGACTTAAACCAACCTTATAAACTCATCAAATCCAGTCAGGTTCGGACCTGACTCGATTTTACATCTGTGAGGTTAGGTTTGATGCCTGTGAGCTTAGGTTTGATGCCTGTGAGGTTAGAGCGTTCGTGAGTGCAAACGTTCGTGTGAACGAGTTTCGTGAGTGCAAACGTTCGTGTGACCGAGTTTCGTGAGTGCAAACGTTCGTGTGAAGGAAATTTCGTGAGTACAAACGTTCGTGTGACGGAAATTTCGTGATTGCAACCGTTTGTGTGAAGGAAATTTCGTGAGTGCAAACGTTCGTGTGAAGGACATTTCGTGAGTGCAAACGTTCGTGTGAAGGAAATTTCGTGAGTGCAAACGTTTGTGTGAAGGACATTTCGTGAGTGCAAACGTTCGTGTGAAGGAAATTTCGTGAGTGCAAACGTTCGTGTGAAGGACATTTCGTGAGTGCAAACGTTCGTGTGAAGGACATTTCGTGAGTGCAAACGTTCGTGTGAAGGACATTTCGTGAGTGCAAACGTTCGTGTGAAGGACATTTCGTGAGTGCAAACGTTTGTGTGAAGGACATTTCGTGAGTGCAAACGTTCGTGTGAAGGAAATTTCGTGATTGCAAACGTTCGTGTGAAGGAAATTTCGTGAGTGCAAACGTTCGTGTGAAGGAAATTTCGTGATTGCAAACGTTCGTGTGAAGGAAATTTCATGAGTGCAAACGTTCGTCTGAAGGAAATTTCGTGAGTGCAAACGCTAGTGTGACGGAAATTTCGTGAGTGCAAACGTTGGTGAGAGGCCAAATTCGTGAGTGCAAACGTTGGTGAGAGGCCAAATTCGTGAGGGCAAACGTTGGTGAGAAGCGACATTTATGATAGAGTATTAAGCTAGTTAGTTTAGAGAGAGAGAGAGAGGAAGGTGGTGAGGTAATGTTTGCTGGTGCCACGTTGGTACCCAGTGGGAGGTGTTGCAGGTGTTGGCAGGTGTTTTATGGCCAGAGTGTGTGTGGGTGAAAAGTGTCTCCGCTAGTGCCAGACACAGTGTTGTTGTTGCCTGGAGTGTCACTGAGGGTTAATAAAGGGTTGGCAGTGTCAACAATGGTCGAGGATCAGCAGCCGTCCACTGTGGCACCACCGCCAGGAGAGGTGAGGTGAGGTGAGAGCTCGGCTGGCTGGCTGGCTGGCTGGCTGGCTGGCTGGCTGGCTGGCTGGCTGGCTGGCTGGCTGGCTGGCTGGCTGGCTGGCTGGCTGGCTGGCTGGCTGGCTGGCTGGCTGGCTGGCTGGCTACCTCGACCCTCCCTCCCTCCCTCCGCCCTCGAGTTAAACACATTTCTACCTCTCTCACCACCATTCTCGCTCTTATTACGCTCCCCACGCCTGCTCAAGGTGAGGTGCACGTGTGTAGGTAGGTGTGTGTCACACGTGGAGAAGGTAAAGAGCCTCTTTTGAGTTAGCAGGAACGAGATAAGGAGTCAGGAGGAGAGCGAGGCGGCGGGCGGCGATGATCAGCTGTTGATCTTGTTGCCATGTTGCTGGCCAGTGGGAAGTGTTGCGGGTGTTGGCGGGTGTTTTATGGCCACAGTGTGTCGGGGAAAAGTGTCGCTAGTGACACAGTATTGTTGCATCTAGTGTCACTGTGGGTTAATAAAGGGTTGGTAGTGTAAATGGACGAAGATGAGCCGTCCACTGTGGCAACACCGCACACACAGTTGAGGCGAGGGCCGGCTCCCCTCCGCCGCCTGCAGTTATACACATGTACCGTCCATTCACGCTCTTATTACGCTCCCCACACCTGCTCAACGTAAGGTGCACGGTGTGTAGGTAGGTGCGTGTCACACTTGGAGAAGGTAAAGAGGCACTGTTGAAGTAGGAGCAACGAGATAATGACTCAGGAGAGAGAGATTGAGGGTCCATCTAGTCAGCCACAATGTGGGAAGACTCACCAACAGAAAACGAGAATATTCAAACCCCACACTCCACCACCCGACATTTTTCGCCACCTTTACCCACACATTTCTCCCAGCCCCGCCCACCTTCCCCACAAACACGCCCACCATCAAATGCACAATCAAAAACCCCACCCACTCCCACCCACCAACCTCCGCCCACTCTCTACACTACGCCCCGCCACCACATAACAACCCACACATTGTGCATAAGGCCTCCCTCTCCTCTACTATATAAAGCCAACAACCCCATCTATATAACTTATCTCCACAAATTAAACTCAAATTATTACACCCAGCGACACCCGACAACCCCCCCCCCCCCCCCACTCCCACCATGCCGCCTCCTCCTCCATCCCACAACAGTTACCTCACTCACTCCACTCTTTCTTTACACCACTACATACATACATACATACATACATACATACATACATACATACATCTCCAAATGTATATATATGTCAGCTAAGGCAGGAACACCTTCCTCACGGCCCCGCCCCCCCCCCCCCCTCCCTCCCCCACGACCAGTAAGCCTAGCAGTAGTAGTAGTGTGTGACGTCATCACCACCTGGTAAGGCCCCCCCTCCCTCCCTCCCTCCCTCCCTTCTGCTCCAACTGTCACACATTTTCAAAATGATTTCTCTATTGGGTTTAATATTTATAATTATTATATTGCTTAATATATATTAAATAATAACCTCCCTCCCTCCCTCTGTCTGTCTGTCTGTCTGTCTGTCTGTCTGTCTGTCTGTCTGTCTGTCTGTCTGTCTGTCTGTCTGTCTATCTATCTATCTATCTATCTATCTATCTATCTATCTATCTATCTATCTATCTATCTATCTATCTCTCTATATCTCTATCTCTATCTCTCTCTCTCTCTCTCTCTCTCTCTCTCTCTCTCTCTCTCTCTCTCTCTCTCTCTCTCTCTCTCTCTCTCTCTCTCTCTCTCTCTCTCTCTCTCTCTCTCCAATTCAAATGACTTAAACCAACCTTATAAACTCATCAAATCCAGTCAGGTTCGGACCTGACTCGATTTTACATCTGTGAGGTTAGGTTTGATGCCTGTGAGCTTAGGTTTGATGCCTGTGAGGTTAGAGCGTTCGTGAGTGCAAACGTTCGTGTGAACGAGTTTCGTGAGTGCAAACGTTCGTGTGACCGAGTTTCGTGAGTGCAAACGTTCGTGTGAAGGAAATTTCGTGAGTACAAACGTTCGTGTGACGGAAATTTCGTGATTGCAACCGTTTGTGTGAAGGAAATTTCGTGAGTGCAAACGTTCGTGTGAAGGACATTTCGTGAGTGCAAACGTTCGTGTGAAGGAAATTTCGTGAGTGCAAACGTTTGTGTGAAGGACATTTCGTGAGTGCAAACGTTCGTGTGAAGGAAATTTCGTGAGTGCAAACGTTCGTGTGAAGGACATTTCGTGAGTGCAAACGTTCGTGTGAAGGACATTTCGTGAGTGCAAACGTTCGTGTGAAGGACATTTCGTGAGTGCAAACGTTCGTGTGAAGGACATTTCGTGAGTGCAAACGTTTGTGTGAAGGACATTTCGTGAGTGCAAACGTTCGTGTGAAGGAAATTTCGTGATTGCAAACGTTCGTGTGAAGGAAATTTCGTGAGTGCAAACGTTCGTGTGAAGGAAATTTCGTGATTGCAAACGTTCGTGTGAAGGAAATTTCATGAGTGCAAACGTTCGTCTGAAGGAAATTTCGTGAGTGCAAACGCTAGTGTGACGGAAATTTCGTGAGTGCAAACGTTGGTGAGAGGCCAAATTCGTGAGTGCAAACGTTGGTGAGAGGCCAAATTCGTGAGGGCAAACGTTGGTGAGAAGCGACATTTATGATAGAGTATTAAGCTAGTTAGTTTAGAGAGAGAGAGAGAGGAAGGTGGTGAGGTAATGTTTGCTGGTGCCACGTTGGTACCCAGTGGGAGGTGTTGCAGGTGTTGGCAGGTGTTTTATGGCCAGAGTGTGTGTGGGTGAAAAGTGTCTCCGCTAGTGCCAGACACAGTGTTGTTGTTGCCTGGAGTGTCACTGAGGGTTAATAAAGGGTTGGCAGTGTCAACAATGGTCGAGGATCAGCAGCCGTCCACTGTGGCACCACCGCCAGGAGAGGTGAGGTGAGGTGAGAGCTCGGCTGGCTGGCTGGCTGGCTGGCTGGCTGGCTGGCTGGCTGGCTGGCTGGCTGGCTGGCTGGCTGGCTGGCTGGCTGGCTGGCTGGCTGGCTGGCTGGCTGGCTGGCTGGCTGGCTACCTCGACCCTCCCTCCCTCCCTCCGCCCTCGAGTTAAACACATTTCTACCTCTCTCACCACCATTCTCGCTCTTATTACGCTCCCCACGCCTGCTCAAGGTGAGGTGCACGTGTGTAGGTAGGTGTGTGTCACACGTGGAGAAGGTAAAGAGCCTCTTTTGAGTTAGCAGGAACGAGATAAGGAGTCAGGAGGAGAGCGAGGCGGCGGGCGGCGATGATCAGCTGTTGATCTTGTTGCCATGTTGCTGGCCAGTGGGAAGTGTTGCGGGTGTTGGCGGGTGTTTTATGGCCACAGTGTGTCGGGGAAAAGTGTCGCTAGTGACACAGTATTGTTGCATCTAGTGTCACTGTAGGGTTAATAAAGGGTTGGGAGTGTAAATGGACGAAGATGAGCCGTCCACTGTGGCAACACCGCACACACAGTTGAGGCGAGGGCCGGCTCCCTCCGCCGCCTGCAGTTATACACATGTACCGTCCATTCACGCTCTTATTACGCTCCCCACACCTGCTCAACGTAAGGTGCACGGTGTGTAGGTAGGTGCGTGTCACACTTGGAGAAGGTAAAGAGGCACTGTTGAAGTAGGAGCAACGAGATAATGACTCAGGAGAGAGAGATTGAGGGTCCATCTAGTCAGCCACAATGTGGGAAGACTCACCAACAGAAAACGAGAATATTCAAACCCCCCACACTCCACCACCCGACATTTTTCGCCACCTTTACCCGCCCATTTCTCCCAGCCCCGCCCACCTTCCCCACAAACTACGCCCACCAACAAATACACAATCAAAAACCCCACCCACTCCCACCCACCAACCCCCGCCCACTCTCTACACTACGCCCAACCACTACATAACAACCCACACATTGTGCATAAGGCCTCCCTCCCCTCTACTATATAAAGCCAACAACTCCAACTATATAACCTTATCTCCACAAATTAAACTCCAATTATTACACCCAGCCACACCCGACAACCCCCCCCCCCCACTCCCGCCATGCCTCCTCCTCCATCCCACAACAGTTACCTCACTCACTCCACTCTTTCTTTACACCACTACATACATACACCAAGGATTGGGCTACTACATACATCTCCAAATGTATATATATATATATATGTCACCTAAGGCAGGAAGGAACAATCACCACCACCTTCCTCATGGCCCCGCCCCCCCCCCCCCCCCTCCCTCCCCCACGACCAGTAAGCCTAGCAGTAGTAGTAGTGTGTGACGTCATCACCACCTGGTAAGGCCCCCCCTCCCTCCCTCCCTCCCTCCCTTCTGCTCCAACTGTCACACATTTTCAAAATGATTTCTCTATTGGGTTTAATATTTATAATTATTATATTGCTTAATATATATTAAATAATAACCTCCCTCCCTCCCTCTGTCTGTCTGTCTGTCTGTCTGTCTGTCTGTCTGTCTGTCTGTCTGTCTGTCTGTCTGTCTGTCTGTCTATCTATCTATCTATCTATCTATCTATCTATCTATCTATCTATCTATCTATCTATCTATCTATCTCTCTATATCTCTATCTCTATCTCTCTCTCTCTCTCTCTCTCTCTCTCTCTCTCTCTCTCTCTCTCTCTCTCTCTCTCTCTCTCTCTCTCTCTCTCTCTCTCTCTCTCTCTCTCTCTCTCTCTCCAATTCAAATGACTTAAACCAACCTTATAAACTCATCAAATCCAGTCAGGTTCGGACCTGACTCGATTTTACATCTGTGAGGTTAGGTTTGATGCCTGTGAGCTTAGGTTTGATGCCTGTGAGGTTAGAGCGTTCGTGAGTGCAAACGTTCGTGTGAACGAGTTTCGTGAGTGCAAACGTTCGTGTGACCGAGTTTCGTGAGTGCAAACGTTCGTGTGAAGGAAATTTCGTGAGTACAAACGTTCGTGTGACGGAAATTTCGTGATTGCAACCGTTTGTGTGAAGGAAATTTCGTGAGTGCAAACGTTCGTGTGAAGGAAATTTCGTGATTGCAAACGTTCGTGTGAAGGAAATTTCGTGAGTGCAAACGTTCGTGTGAAGGAAATTTCGTGATTGCAAACGTTCGTGTGAAGGAAATTTCATGAGTGCAAACGTTCGTCTGAAGGAAATTTCGTGAGTGCAAACGCTAGTGTGACGGAAATTTCGTGAGTGCAAACGTTGGTGAGAGGCCAAATTCGTGAGTGCAAACGTTGGTGAGAGGCCAAATTCGTGAGGGCAAACGTTGGTGAGAAGCGACATTTATGATAGAGTATTAAGCTAGTTAGTTTAGAGAGAGAGAGAGAGGAAGGTGGTGAGGTAATGTTTGCTGGTGCCACGTTGGTACCCAGTGGGAGGTGTTGCAGGTGTTGGCAGGTGTTTTATGGCCAGAGTGTGTGTGGGTGAAAAGTGTCTCCGCTAGTGCCAGACACAGTGTTGTTGTTGCCTGGAGTGTCACTGAGGGTTAATAAAGGGTTGGCAGTGTCAACAATGGTCGAGGATCAGCAGCCGTCCACTGTGGCACCACCGCCAGGAGAGGTGAGGTGAGGTGAGAGCTCGGCTGGCTGGCTGGCTGGCTGGCTGGCTGGCTGGCTGGCTGGCTGGCTGGCTGGCTGGCTGGCTGGCTGGCTGGCTGGCTGGCTGGCTGGCTGGCTGGCTGGCTGGCTGGCTACCTCGACCCTCCCTCCCTCCCTCCGCCCTCGAGTTAAACACATTTCTACCTCTCTCACCACCATTCTCGCTCTTATTACGCTCCCCACGCCTGCTCAAGGTGAGGTGCACGTGTGTAGGTAGGTGTGTGTCACACGTGGAGAAGGTAAAGAGCCTCTTTTGAGTTAGCAGGAACGAGATAAGGAGTCAGGAGGAGAGCGAGGCGGCGGGCGGCGATGATCAGCTGTTGATCTTGTTGCCATGTTGCTGGCCAGTGGGAAGTGTTGCGGGTGTTGGCGGGTGTTTTATGGCCACAGTGTGTCGGGGAAAAGTGTCGCTAGTGACACAGTATTGTTGCATCTAGTGTCACTGTGGGTTAATAAAGGGTTGGGAGTGTAAATGGACGAAGATGAGCCGTCCACTGTGGCAACACCGCACACACAGTTGAGGCGAGGGCCGGCTCCCTCCCTCCGCCGCCTGCAGTTATACACATGTACCGTCCATTCACGCTCTTATTACGCTCCCCACACCTGCTCAACGTAAGGTGCACGGTGTGTAGGTAGGTGCGTGTCACACTTGGAGAAGGTAAAGAGGCACTGTTGAAGTAGGAGCAACGAGATAATGACTCAGGAGAGAGAGATTGAGGGTCCATCTAGTCAGCCACAATGTGGGAAGACTCACCAACAGAAAACGAGAATATTCAAACCCCCACACTCCACCACCCGACATTTTTCGCCACCTTTACCCACACATTTCTCCCAGCCCCGCCCACCTTCCCCACAAACTACGCCCACCAATCAAATGCACAATCAAAAACCCCACCCACTCCCACCCACCAACCTCCGCCCACTCTCTACACTACGCCCAGCCACCTACATAACAACCCACACATTGTGCATAAGGCCTCCCTCTCCTCTACTATATAAAGCCAACAACTCCAATCTATATAACCTATCTCCACAAATTAAACTCCAATTATTACACCCAGCCACACCCGACAACCCCCCCACTCCCGCCATGCCTCCTCCTCCATCCCACAACAGTTACCTCACTCCACTCTTTCTTTACACCACTACATACATACACCAAGGATTGGGCTACTACATACATCTCCAAATGTATATATATATATATATGTCACCTAAGGCAGGAAGGAACAATCACCACCACCTTCCTCATGGCCCCGCCCCCCCCCCCCCCCTCCCTCCCCCACGACCAGTAAGCCTAGCAGTAGTAGTAGTGTGTGACGTCATCACCACCTGGTAAGGCCCCCCCTCCCTCCCTCCCTCCCTCCCTTCTGCTCCAACTGTCACACATTTTCAAAATGATTTCTCTATTGGGTTTAATATTTATAATTATTATATTGCTTAATATATATTAAATAATAACCTCCCTCCCTCCCTCTGTCTGTCTGTCTGTCTGTCTGTCTGTCTGTCTGTCTGTCTGTCTGTCTGTCTGTCTGTCTGTCTGTCTGTCTATCTAGTCTATCTATCTATCTATCTATCTATCTATCTATCTATCTATCTATCTATCTATCTATCTATCTATCTATCTCTCTCTCTCTCTCTCTCTCTCTCTCTCTCTCTCTCTCTCTCTCTCTCTCTCTCTCTCTCTCTCTCTCTCTCTCTCTCTCTCTCTCTCTCTCTCTCTCTCTCCAATTCAAATGACTTAAACCAACCTTATAAACTCATCAAATCGAGTCAGGTTCGGACCTGACTCGATTTTACATCTGTGCGGTTAGGTTTGATGCCTGTGAGCTTAGGTTTGATGCCTGTGAGGTTAGAGCGTTCGTGAGAACGAGTTTCGTGAGTGCAAACGTTCGTGTGAACGAGTTTCGTGAGTGCAAACGTTCGTGTGAACGCGTTTCGTGAGTGCAAACGTTCGTGTGACCGAGTTTCGTGAGTGCAAACGTTCAAGTGAAGGAAATTTCGTGAGTGCAAACGGTCGAGTGAAGGAAATTTCGTGTGAAGGAAATTTCCGTGAGTGCAAACGTTCGTGTGCAGGACATTTCGTGATTGCAAACGTTCGTGTGAAGGCAATTTCGTGAATGCAAACGTTCGTGTGAAGGAAATTTCGTGATTGCAACCGTTCGTGTGAAGGACATTTCGTGAGTGCAAACGTTCGTGTGAAGGACATTTCGTGAGTGCAAACGTTCGTGTGAAGGAAATTTCGTGATTGCAACCGTTCGTGTGAAGGAAATTTCGTGAGTGCAAACGTTCGTGTGAAGGACATTTCGTGATTGCAAACGTTCGTGTGAAGGCAATTTCGTGAATGCAAACGTTCGTGTGAAGGAAATTTCGTGATTGCAACCGTTCGTGTGAAGGACATTTCGTGAGTGCAAACGTTCGTGTGAAGGACATTTCGTGAGTGCAAACGTTCGTGTGAAGGAAATTTCGTGAGTGCAAACGTTTGTGAGAGGCCAAATTCGTGAGGGCAAACGTTGGTGAGAAGTGACATTTATTATTAAGTATTATTATTATTAAGCGAGTATTAAGCGACATTTATTATTAAGCGAGTATTAAGCTAGTTAGTTTAGAGAGAGAGAGAGAGGAAGGTGGTGAGGTAATGTTTGCTGCTGCCACGTTGGTACCCAGTGGGAGGTGTTGCAGGTGTTGGCAGGTGTTTTATGGCCAGAGTGTGTGTGGGTGAAAAGTGTCTCCGCTAGTGCCACAGTGTTGTTGTTGCCTGGAGGGTCATTGAGGGTTATTTAAGGGTTAGCAGTGTCAATGGTCGAGGATGAGCAGCCGTCCACTGTGGCACCACCGCCAGGAGAGGTGAGGTGAGGGGAGAGCTCAGCTGGCTGGCTGGCTGGCTACCTCGACCCTCCCTCCCTCCGCCCTCGAGTTAAACACATTTCTACCTCTCTCACCACCATTCTCGCTCTTATTACGCTCCCCACGCCTGCTCAAGGTGAGGTGCACGTGTGTAGGTAGGTGTGTGTCACACGTGGAGAAGGTAAAGAGCCTCTTTTGAGTTAGCAGGAACGAGATAAGGAGTCAGGAGGAGAGCGAGGCGGCGGCGATGATCAGCTGTTGATCTTGTTGCCACGTTGCTGGCCAGTGGGAAGTGTTGCGGGTGTTGGCGGGTGTTTTATGGCCACAGTGTGTCGGGGAAAAGTGTCGCTAGTGACACAGTGTTGTTGCATCTAGTGTCACTGAGGGTTAATAAAGGGTTGGTAGTGTACATGGACGAAGATGAGCCGTCCACTGTGGCACCACCGCACACACAGTTGAGGCGAGGGCCGGCTCCCTCCCTCCGCCGCCTGCAGTTATACACATGTACCGTCCATTCACGCTCTTATTACGCTCCCCACACCTGCTCAACGTAAGGTGCAGGTGTGTAGGTAGGTGTGTGTCACACTTGGAGAAGGTAAAGAGGCACTGTTGAAGTAGGAGCAACGAGATAACGAGTCAGGAGAGAGAGATTGAGGGTCCATCTAGTCAGCCACAATGTGGGAAGACTCACCAACAGAAAACGAGAATATTCAAACCCCCACACTCCACCACCCGACATTTTTCGCCACCTTTACCCACACATTTCTCCCAGCCCCGCCCACCTTCCCCACAAACTACGCCCACCATCAAATGCACAATCAAAAACCCCACCCACTCCCACCCACCAACCTCCGCCCACTCTCTACACTACGCCCCGCCACCACATAACAACCCACACATTGTGCATAAGGCCTCCCTCTCCTCTACTATATAAAGCCAACAACCCCATCTATATAACTTATCTCCACAAATTAAACTCAAATTATTACACCCAGCGACACCCGACAACCCCCCCCCCCCCCCCACTCCCACCATGCCGCCTCCTCCTCCATCCCACAACAGTTACCTCACTCACTCCACTCTTTCTTTACACCACTACATACATACATACATACATACATACATACATACATACATCTCCAAATGTATATATATGTCAGCTAAGGCAGGAACACCTTCCTCACGGCCCCCCCCGCCCCCCCACGGCCCCAGTAAGCCTAGCAGTAGTAGTAGTGTGTGACGTCATCACCGCCTGGTACGGCCCCCCCCCCTCCCCCCCTCCCTTCTGCTGCTCCAACTGTCACACATTTTCAAAATGATTTCTCTATTGGTTTAATATTTATAATTATTATATTGCTTAATATATATTAAATAATAACCTCCCTCCCTCCCTCTGTCTGTCTGTCTGTCTGTCTGTCTGTCTGTCTGTCTGTCTGTCTGTCTGTCTGTCTGTCTGTCTGTCTGTCTGTCTGTCTATCTATCTATCTATCTATCTATCTATCTATCTATCTATCTATCTATCTATCTATCTATCTATCTATCTATCTCTCTATCTCTCTCTCTCTCTCTCTCTCTCTCTCTCTCTCTCTCTCTCTCTCTCTCTCTCTCTCTCTCTCTCTCTCTCTCTCTCTCTCTCTCTCTCTCTCTCTCTCTCTCTCCAATTCAAATGACTTAAACCAACCTTATAAACTCATCAAATCGAGTCAGGTTCGGACCTGACTCGATTTTACATCTGTGCGGTTAGGTTTGATGCCTGTGAGCTTAGGTTTGATGCCTGTGAGGTTAGAGCGTTCGTGAGGTTGAGTGCAAACGTTCGTGTGAACGAGTTTCGTGAGTGCAAACGTTCGTGTGACCGAGTTTCGTGAGTGCAAACGTTCGTGTGAAGGAAATTTCGTGAGTACAAACGTTCGTGTGACGGAAATTTCGTGATTGCAACCGTTTGTGTGAAGGAAATTTCGTGAGTGCAAACGTTCGTGTGAAGGACATTTCGTGAGTGCAAACGTTCGTGTGAAGGAAATTTCGTGAGTGCAAACGTTTGTGTGAAGGACATTTCGTGAGTGCAAACGTTCGTGTGAAGGAAATTTCGTGAGTGCAAACGTTCGTGTGAAGGACATTTCGTGAGTGCAAACGTTCGTGTGAAGGACATTTCGTGAGTGCAAACGTTCGTGTGAAGGACATTTCGTGAGTGCAAACGTTCGTGTGAAGGACATTTCGTGAGTGCAAACGTTTGTGTGAAGGACATTTCGTGAGTGCAAACGTTCGTGTGAAGGAAATTTCGTGATTGCAAACGTTCGTGTGAAGGAAATTTCGTGAGTGCAAACGTTCGTGTGAAGGAAATTTCGTGATTGCAAACGTTCGTGTGAAGGAAATTTCATGAGTGCAAACGTTCGTCTGAAGGAAATTTCGTGAGTGCAAACGCTAGTGTGACGGAAATTTCGTGAGTGCAAACGTTGGTGAGAGGCCAAATTCGTGAGTGCAAACGTTGGTGAGAGGCCAAATTCGTGAGGGCAAACGTTGGTGAGAAGCGACATTTATGATAGAGTATTAAGCTAGTTAGTTTAGAGAGAGAGAGAGAGGAAGGTGGTGAGGTAATGTTTGCTGGTGCCACGTTGGTACCCAGTGGGAGGTGTTGCAGGTGTTGGCAGGTGTTTTATGGCCAGAGTGTGTGTGGGTGAAAAGTGTCTCCGCTAGTGCCACAGTGTTGTTGTTGCCTGGAGGGTCATTGAGGGTTATTTAAGGGTTAGCAGTGTCAATGGTCGAGGATGAGCAGCCGTCCACTGTGGCACCACCGCCAGGAGAGGTGAGGTGAGGGGAGAGCTCAGCTGGCTGGCTGGCTGGCTACCTCGACCCTCCCTCCCTCCGCCCTCGAGTTAAACACATTTCTACCTCTCTCACCACCATTCTCGCTCTTATTACGCTCCCCACGCCTGCTCAAGGTGAGGTGCACGTGTGTAGGTAGGTGTGTGTCACACGTGGAGAAGGTAAAGAGCCTCTTTTGAGTTAGCAGGAACGAGATAAGGAGTCAGGAGGAGAGCGAGGCGGCGGCGATGATCAGCTGTTGATCTTGTTGCCACGTTGCTGGCCAGTGGGAAGTGTTGCGGGTGTTGGCGGGTGTTTTATGGCCACAGTGTGTCGGGGAAAAGTGTCGCTAGTGACACAGTGTTGTTGCATCTAGTGTCACTGAGGGTTAATAAAGGGTTGGTAGTGTACATGGACGAAGATGAGCCGTCCACTGTGGCACCACCGCACACACAGTTGAGGCGAGGGCCGGCTCCCTCCCTCCCTCCGCCGCCTGCAGTTATACACATGTACCGTCCATTCACGCTCTTATTACGCTCCCCACACCTGCTCAACGTAAGGTGCAGGTGTGTAGGTAGGTGTGTGTCACACTTGGAGAAGGTAAAGAGGCACTGTTGAAGTAGGAGCAACGAGATAACGAGTCAGGAGAGAGAGATTGAGGGTCCATCTAGTCAGCCACAATGTGGGAAGACTCACCAACAGAAAACGAGAATATTCAAACCCCCACACTCCACCACCCGACATTTTTCGCCACCTTTACCCACACATTTCTCCCAGCCCCGCCCACCTTCCCCACAAACACGCCCACCATCAAATGCACAATCAAAAACCCCACCCACTCCCACCCACCAACCTCCGCCCACTCTCTACACTACGCCCCGCCACCACATAACAACCCACACATTGTGCATAAGGCCTCCCTCTCCTCTACTATATAAAGCCAACAACCCCATCTATATAACTTATCTCCACAAATTAAACTCAAATTATTACACCCAGCGACACCCGACAACCCTCCCCCCCCCCCCACTCCCACCATGCCGCCTCCTCCTCCATCCCACAACAGTTACCTCACTCACTCCACTCTTTCTTTACACCACTACATACATACATACATACATACATACATACATACATACATACATCTCCAAATGTATATATATGTCAGCTAAGGCAGGAACACCTTCCTCACGGCCCCCCCCGCCCCCCCACGGCCCCAGTAAGCCTAGCAGTAGTAGTAGTGTGTGACGTCATCACCGCCTGGTACGGCCCCCCCCCCTCCCCCCCTCCCTTCTGCTGCTCCAACTGTCACACATTTTCAAAATGATTTCTCTATTGGTTTAATATTTATAATTATTATATTGCTTAATATATATTAAATAATAACCTCCCTCCCTCCCTCTGTCTGTCTGTCTGTCTGTCTGTCTGTCTGTCTGTCTGTCTGTCTGTCTGTCTGTCTGTCTGTCTGTCTGTCTGTCTGTCTATCTATCTATCTATCTATCTATCTATCTATCTATCTATCTATCTATCTATCTATCTATCTATCTATCTCTCTATCTCTCTCTCTCTCTCTCTCTCTCTCTCTCTCTCTCTCTCTCTCTCTCTCTCTCTCTCTCTCTCTCTCTCTCTCTCTCTCTCTCTCTCTCTCTCTCTCTCTCTCTCTCTCCAATTCAAATGACTTAAACCAACCTTATAAACTCATCAAATCGAGTCAGGTTCGGACCTGACTCGATTTTACATCTGTGCGGTTAGGTTTGATGCCTGTGAGCTTAGGTTTGATGCCTGTGAGCTTAGGTTTGATGCCTGTGAGGTTAGAGCGTTCGTGAGAACGAGTTTCGTGAGTGCAAACGTTCGTGTGAACGAGTTTCGTGAGTGCAAACGTTCGTGTGAACGCGTTTCGTGAGTGCAAACGTTCGTGTGACCGAGTTTCGTGAGTGCAAACGTTCAAGTGAAGGAAATTTCGTGAGTGCAAACGGTCGAGTGAAGGAAATTTCGTGTGAAGGAAATTTCGTGAGTGCAAACGTTCGTGTGCAGGACATTTCGTGATTGCAAACGTTCGTGTGAAGGCAATTTCGTGAATGCAAACGTTCGTGTGAAGGAAATTTCGTGATTGCAACCGTTCGTGTGAAGGACATTTCGTGAGTGCAAACGTTCGTGTGAAGGACATTTCGTGAGTGCAAACGTTCGTGTGAAGGACATTTCGTGATTGCAAACGTTCGTGTGAAGGCAATTTCGTGAGTGCAAACGTTCGTGTGAAGGAAATTTCGTGATTGCAACCGTTCGTGTGAAGGAAATTTCGTGAGTGCAAACGTTTGTGTGAAGGACATTTCGTGAGTGCAAACGTTCGTGTGAAGGAAATTTCGTGAGTGCAAACGTTCGTGTGAAGGACATTTCGTGATTGCAAACGTTCGTGTGAAGGCAATTTCGTGAATGCAAACGTTCGTGTGAAGGAAATTTCGTGATTGCAACCGTTCGTGTGAAGGACATTTCGTGAGTGCAAACGTTCGTGTGAAGGACATTTCGTGAGTGCAAACGTTCGTGTGAAGGAAATTTCGTGAGTGCAAACGTTTGTGAGAGGCCAAATTCGTGAGGGCAAACGTTGGTGAGAAGTGACATTTATTATTAAGTATTATTATTATTAAGCGAGTATTAAGCGACATTTATTATTAAGCGAGTATTAAGCTAGTTAGTTTAGAGAGAGAGAGAGAGGAAGGTGGTGAGGTAATGTTTGCTGCTGCCACGTTGGTACCCAGTGGGAGGTGTTGCAGGTGTTGGCAGGTGTTTTATGGCCAGAGTGTGTGTGGGTGAAAAGTGTCTCCGCTAGTGCCACAGTGTTGTTGTTGCCTGGAGGGTCATTGAGGGTTATTTAAGGGTTAGCAGTGTCAATGGTCGAGGATGAGCAGCCGTCCACTGTGGCACCACCGCCAGGAGAGGTGAGGTGAGGGGAGAGCTCAGCTGGCTGGCTGGCTGGCTACCTCGACCCTCCCTCCCTCCGCCCTCGAGTTAAACACATTTCTACCTCTCTCACCACCATTCTCGCTCTTATTACGCTCCCCACGCCTGCTCAAGGTGAGGTGCACGTGTGTAGGTAGGTGTGTGTCACACGTGGAGAAGGTAAAGAGCCTCTTTTGAGTTAGCAGGAACGAGATAAGGAGTCAGGAGGAGAGCGAGGCGGCGGCGATGATCAGCTGTTGATCTTGTTGCCACGTTGCTGGCCAGTGGGAAGTGTTGCGGGTGTTGGCGGGTGTTTTATGGCCACAGTGTGTCGGGGAAAAGTGTCGCTAGTGACACAGTGTTGTTGCATCTAGTGTCACTGAGGGTTAATAAAGGGTTGGTAGTGTACATGGACGAAGATGAGCCGTCCACTGTGGCACCACCGCACACACAGTTGAGGCGAGGGCCGGCTCCCTCCCTCCCTCCGCCGCCTGCAGTTATACACATGTACCGTCCATTCACGCTCTTATTACGCTCCCCACACCTGCTCAACGTAAGGTGCAGGTGTGTAGGTAGGTGTGTGTCACACTTGGAGAAGGTAAAGAGGCACTGTTGAAGTAGGAGCAACGAGATAACGAGTCAGGAGAGAGAGATTGAGGGTCCATCTAGTCAGCCACAATGTGGGAAGACTCACCAACAGAAAACGAGAATATTCAAACCCCCACACTCCACCACCCGACATTTTTCGCCACCTTTACCCACACATTTCTCCCAGCCCCGCCCACCTTCCCCACAAACACGCCCACCATCAAATGCACAATCAAAAACCCCACCCACTCCCACCCACCAACCTCCGCCCACTCTCTACACTACGCCCCGCCACCACATAACAACCCACACATTGTGCATAAGGCCTCCCTCTCCTCTACTATATAAAGCCAACAACCCCATCTATATAACTTATCTCCACAAATTAAACTCAAATTATTACACCCAGCGACACCCGACAACCCTCCCCCCCCCCCCACTCCCACCATGCCGCCTCCTCCTCCATCCCACAACAGTTACCTCACTCACTCCACTCTTTCTTTACACCACTACATACATACATACATACATACATACATACATACATACATACATCTCCAAATGTATATATATGTCAGCTAAGGCAGGAACACCTTCCTCACGGCCCCCCCCGCCCCCCCACGGCCCCAGTAAGCCTAGCAGTAGTAGTAGTGTGTGACGTCATCACCGCCTGGTACGGCCCCCCCCCCTCCCCCCCTCCCTTCTGCTGCTCCAACTGTCACACATTTTCAAAATGATTTCTCTATTGGTTTAATATTTATAATTATTATATTGCTTAATATATATTAAATAATAACCTCCCTCCCTCCCTCTGTCTGTCTGTCTGTCTGTCTGTCTGTCTGTCTGTCTGTCTGTCTGTCTGTCTGTCTGTCTGTCTGTCTGTCTGTCTGTCTGTCTATCTATCTATCTATCTATCTATCTATCTATCTATCTATCTATCTATCTATCTATCTATCTATCTATCTCTCTCTCTCTCTCTCTCTCTCTCTCTCTCTCTCTCTCTCTCTCTCTCTCTCTCTCTCTCTCTCTCTCTCTCTCTCTCTCTCTCTCTCTCTCTCTCTCTCTCTCTCCAATTCAAATGACTTAAACCAACCTTATAAACTCATCAAATCGAGTCAGGTTCGGACCTGACTCGATTTTACATCTGTGCGGTTAGGTTTGATGCCTGTGAGCTTAGGTTTGATGCCTGTGAGCTTAGGTTTGATGCCTGTGAGGTTAGAGCGTTCGTGAGAACGAGTTTCGTGAGTGCAAACGTTCGTGTGAACGAGTTTCGTGAGTGCAAACGTTCGTGTGAACGCGTTTCGTGAGTGCAAACGTTCGTGTGACCGAGTTTGCAAACGTTCGTGTGACCGAGTTTCGTGAGTGCAAACGTTCAAGTGAAGGAAATTTCGTGAGTGCAAACGGTCGAGTGAAGGAAATTTCGTGTGAAGGAAATTTCGTGAGTGCAAACGTTCGTGTGCAGGACATTTCGTGATTGCAAACGTTCGTGTGAAGGCAATTTCGTGAATGCAAACGTTCGTGTGAAGGAAATTTCGTGATTGCAACCGTTCGTGTGAAGGACATTTCGTGAGTGCAAACGTTCGTGTGAAGGACATTTCGTGAGTGCAAACGTTCGTGTGAAGGACATTTCGTGATTGCAAACGTTCGTGTGAAGGCAATTTCGTGAGTGCAAACGTTCGTGTGAAGGAAATTTCGTGATTGCAACCGTTCGTGTGAAGGAAATTTCGTGAGTGCAAACGTTTGTGTGAAGGACATTTCGTGAGTGCAAACGTTCGTGTGAAGGAAATTTCGTGATTGCAACCGTTCGTGTGAAGGAAATTTCGTGAGTGCAAACGTTCGTGTGAAGGACATTTCGTGATTGCAAACGTTCGTGTGAAGGCAATTTCGTGAATGCAAACGTTCGTGTGAAGGAAATTTCGTGATTGCAACCGTTCGTGTGAAGGACATTTCGTG
Source organism: Procambarus clarkii (assembly GCF_040958095.1). Lineage (NCBI taxonomy): Eukaryota > Metazoa > Arthropoda > Malacostraca > Decapoda > Cambaridae > Procambarus > Procambarus clarkii. The sequence goes on from NW_027190048.1 coordinate 43,925, forward strand.
AGTGCAAACGTTCGTGTGAAGGACATTTCGTGAGTGCAAACGTTCGTGTGAAGGAAATTTCGTGAGTGCAAACGTTTGTGAGAGGCCAAATTCGTGAGGGCAAACGTTGGTGAGAAGTGACATTTATTATTAAGTATTATTATTATTAAGCGAGTATTAAGCGACATTTATTATTAAGCGAGTATTAAGCTAGTTAGTTTAGAGAGAGAGAGAGAGGAAGGTGGTGAGGTAATGTTTGCTGCTGCCACGTTGGTACCCAGTGGGAGGTGTTGCAGGTGTTGGCAGGTGTTTTATGGCCAGAGTGTGTGTGGGTGAAAAGTGTCTCCGCTAGTGCCACAGTGTTGTTGTTGCCTGGAGGGTCATTGAGGGTTATTTAAGGGTTAGCAGTGTCAATGGTCGAGGATGAGCAGCCGTCCACTGTGGCACCACCGCCAGGAGAGGTGAGGTGAGGGGAGAGCTCAGCTGGCTGGCTGGCTGGCTACCTCGACCCTCCCTCCCTCCGCCCTCGAGTTAAACACATTTCTACCTCTCTCACCACCATTCTCGCTCTTATTACGCTCCCCACGCCTGCTCAAGGTGAGGTGCACGTGTGTAGGTAGGTGTGTGTCACACGTGGAGAAGGTAAAGAGCCTCTTTTGAGTTAGCAGGAACGAGATAAGGAGTCAGGAGGAGAGCGAGGCGGCGGCGATGATCAGCTGTTGATCTTGTTGCCACGTTGCTGGCCAGTGGGAAGTGTTGCGGGTGTTGGCGGGTGTTTTATGGCCACAGTGTGTCGGGGAAAAGTGTCGCTAGTGACACAGTGTTGTTGCATCTAGTGTCACTGAGGGTTAATAAAGGGTTGGTAGTGTACATGGACGAAGATGAGCCGTCCACTGTGGCACCACCGCACACACAGTTGAGGCGAGGGCCGGCTCCCTCCCTCCCTCCGCCGCCTGCAGTTATACACATGTACCGTCCATTCACGCTCTTATTACGCTCCCCACACCTGCTCAACGTAAGGTGCAGGTGTGTAGGTAGGTGTGTGTCACACTTGGAGAAGGTAAAGAGGCACTGTTGAAGTAGGAGCAACGAGATAACGAGTCAGGAGAGAGAGATTGAGGGTCCATCTAGTCAGCCACAATGTGGGAAGACTCACCAACAGAAAACGAGAATATTCAAACCCCCACACTCCACCACCCGACATTTTTCGCCACCTTTACCCACACATTTCTCCCAGCCCCGCCCACCTTCCCCACAAACACGCCCACCATCAAATGCACAATCAAAAACCCCACCCACTCCCACCCACCAACCTCCGCCCACTCTCTACACTACGCCCCGCCACCACATAACAACCCACACATTGTGCATAAGGCCTCCCTCTCCTCTACTATATAAAGCCAACAACCCCATCTATATAACTTATCTCCACAAATTAAACTCAAATTATTACACCCAGCGACACCCGACAACCCTCCCCCCCCCCCCACTCCCACCATGCCGCCTCCTCCTCCATCCCACAACAGTTACCTCACTCACTCCACTCTTTCTTTACACCACTACATACATACATACATACATACATACATACATACATACATACATCTCCAAATGTATATATATGTCAGCTAAGGCAGGAACACCTTCCTCACGGCCCCCCCCCGCCCCCCCACGGCCCCAGTAAGCCTAGCAGTAGTAGTAGTGTGTGACGTCATCACCGCCTGGTACGGCCCCCCCCCCTCCCCCCCTCCCTTCTGCTGCTCCAACTGTCACACATTTTCAAAATGATTTCTCTATTGGTTTAATATTTATAATTATTATATTGCTTAATATATATTAAATAATAACCTCCCTCCCTCCCTCTGTCTGTCTGTCTGTCTGTCTGTCTGTCTGTCTGTCTGTCTGTCTGTCTGTCTGTCTGTCTGTCTGTCTGTCTGTCTGTCTGTCTATCTATCTATCTATCTATCTATCTATCTATCTATCTATCTATCTATCTATCTATCTATCTATCTATCTATCTATCTATCTCTCTCTCTCTCTCTCTCTCTCTCTCTCTCTCTCTCTCTCTCTCTCTCTCTCTCTCTCTCTCTCTCTCTCTCTCTCTCTCTCTCTCTCTCTCTCTCTCTCTCTCCAATTCAAATGACTTAAACCAACCTTATAAACTCATCAAATCGAGTCAGGTTCGGACCTGACTCGATTTTACATCTGTGCGGTTAGGTTTGATGCCTGTGAGCTTAGGTTTGATGCCTGTGAGCTTAGGTTTGATGCCTGTGAGGTTAGAGCGTTCGTGAGAACGAGTTTCGTGAGTGCAAACGTTCGTGTGAACGAGTTTCGTGAGTGCAAACGTTCGTGTGAACGCGTTTCGTGAGTGCAAACGTTCGTGTGACCGAGTTTCGTGAGTGCAAACGTTCAAGTGAAGGAAATTTCGTGAGTGCAAACGGTCGAGTGAAGGAAATTTCGTGTGAAGGAAATTTCGTGAGTGCAAACGTTCGTGTGCAGGACATTTCGTGATTGCAAACGTTCGTGTGAAGGCAATTTCGTGAATGCAAACGTTCGTGTGAAGGAAATTTCGTGATTGCAACCGTTCGTGTGAAGGACATTTCGTGAGTGCAAACGTTCGTGTGAAGGACATTTCGTGAGTGCAAACGTTCGTGTGAAGGACATTTCGTGATTGCAAACGTTCGTGTGAAGGCAATTTCGTGAGTGCAAACGTTCGTGTGAAGGAAATTTCGTGATTGCAACCGTTCGTGTGAAGGAAATTTCGTGAGTGCAAACGTTTGTGTGAAGGACATTTCGTGAGTGCAAACGTTCGTGTGAAGGAAATTTCGTGATTGCAACCGTTCGTGTGAAGGAAATTTCGTGAGTGCAAACGTTCGTGTGAAGGACATTTCGTGATTGCAAACGTTCGTGTGAAGGCAATTTCGTGAATGCAAACGTTCGTGTGAAGGAAATTTCGTGATTGCAACCGTTCGTGTGAAGGACATTTCGTGAGTGCAAACGTTCGTGTGAAGGACATTTCGTGAGTGCAAACGTTCGTGTGAAGGAAATTTCGTGAGTGCAAACGTTTGTGAGAGGCCAAATTCGTGAGGGCAAACGTTGGTGAGAAGTGACATTTATTATTAAGTATTATTATTATTAAGCGAGTATTAAGCGACATTTATTATTAAGCGAGTATTAAGCTAGTTAGAGAGAGAGAGAGAGGAAGGTGGTGAGGTAATGTTTGCTGCTGCCACGTTGGTACCCAGTGGGAGGTGTTGCAGGTGTTGGCAGGTGTTTTATGGCCAGAGTGTGTGTGGGTGAAAAGTGTCTCCGCTAGTGCCACAGTGTTGTTGTTGCCTGGAGGGTCATTGAGGGTTATTTAAGGGTTAGCAGTGTCAATGGTCGAGGATGAGCAGCCGTCCACTGTGGCACCACCGCCAGGAGAGGTGAGGTGAGGGGAGAGCTCAGCTGGCTGGCTGGCTGGCTACCTCGACCCTCCCTCCCTCCGCCCTCGAGTTAAACACATTTCTACCTCTCTCACCACCATTCTCGCTCTTATTACGCTCCCCACGCCTGCTCAAGGTGAGGTGCACGTGTGTAGGTAGGTGTGTGTCACACGTGGAGAAGGTAAAGAGCCTCTTTTGAGTTAGCAGGAACGAGATAAGGAGTCAGGAGGAGAGCGAGGCGGCGGCGATGATCAGCTGTTGATCTTGTTGCCACGTTGCTGGCCAGTGGGAAGTGTTGCGGGTGTTGGCGGGTGTTTTATGGCCACAGTGTGTCGGGGAAAAGTGTCGCTAGTGACACAGTGTTGTTGCATCTAGTGTCACTGAGGGTTAATAAAGGGTTGGTAGTGTACATGGACGAAGATGAGCCGTCCACTGTGGCACCACCGCACACACAGTTGAGGCGAGGGCCGGCTCCCTCCCTCCCTCCGCCGCCTGCAGTTATACACATGTACCGTCCATTCACGCTCTTATTACGCTCCCCACACCTGCTCAACGTAAGGTGCAGGTGTGTAGGTAGGTGTGTGTCACACTTGGAGAAGGTAAAGAGGCACTGTTGAAGTAGGAGCAACGAGATAACGAGTCAGGAGAGAGAGATTGAGGGTCCATCTAGTCAGCCACAATGTGGGAAGACTCACCAACAGAAAACGAGAATATTCAAACCCCACACTCCACCACCCGACATTTTTCGCCACCTTTACCCACACATTTCTCCCAGCCCCGCCCACCTTCCCCACAAACACGCCCACCATCAAATGCACAATCAAAAACCCCACCCACTCCCACCCACCAACCTCCGCCCACTCTCTACACTACGCCCCGCCACCACATAACAACCCACACATTGTGCATAAGGCCTCCCTCTCCTCTACTATATAAAGCCAACAACCCCATCTATATAACTTATCTCCACAAATTAAACTCAAATTATTACACCCAGCGACACCCGACAACCCTCCCCCCCCCCCCACTCCCACCATGCCGCCTCCTCCTCCATCCCACAACAGTTACCTCACTCACTCCACTCTTTCTTTACACCACTACATACATACATACATACATACATACATACATACATACATACATCTCCAAATGTATATATATGTCAGCTAAGGCAGGAACACCTTCCTCACGGCCCCCCCCGCCCCCCCACGGCCCCAGTAAGCCTAGCAGTAGTAGTAGTGTGTGACGTCATCACCGCCTGGTACGGCCCCCCCCCCTCCCCCCCTCCCTTCTGCTGCTCCAACTGTCACACATTTTCAAAATGATTTCTCTATTGGTTTAATATTTATAATTATTATATTGCTTAATATATATTAAATAATAACCTCCCTCCCTCCCTCTGTCTGTCTGTCTGTCTGTCTGTCTGTCTGTCTGTCTGTCTGTCTGTCTGTCTGTCTGTCTGTCTGTCTGTCTGTCTGTCTGTCTATCTATCTATCTATCTATCTATCTATCTATCTATCTATCTATCTATCTATCTATCTATCTATCTATCTATCTCTCTCTCTCTCTCTCTCTCTCTCTCTCTCTCTCTCTCTCTCTCTCTCTCTCTCTCTCTCTCTCTCTCTCTCTCTCTCTCTCTCTCTCTCTCTCTCTCTCTCTCTCTCTCCAATTCAAATGACTTAAACCAACCTTATAAACTCATCAAATCGAGTCAGGTTCGGACCTGACTCGATTTTACATCTGTGCGGTTAGGTTTGATGCCTGTGAGCTTAGGTTTGATGCCTGTGAGCTTAGGTTTGATGCCTGTGAGGTTAGAGCGTTCGTGAGAACGAGTTTCGTGAGTGCAAACGTTCGTGTGAACGAGTTTCGTGAGTGCAAACGTTCGTGTGAACGCGTTTCGTGAGTGCAAACGTTCGTGTGACCGAGTTTCGTGAGTGCAAACGTTCAAGTGAAGGAAATTTCGTGAGTGCAAACGGTCGAGTGAAGGAAATTTCGTGTGAAGGAAATTTCGTGAGTGCAAACGTTCGTGTGCAGGACATTTCGTGATTGCAAACGTTCGTGTGAAGGCAATTTCGTGAATGCAAACGTTCGTGTGAAGGAAATTTCGTGATTGCAACCGTTCGTGTGAAGGACATTTCGTGAGTGCAAACGTTCGTGTGAAGGACATTTCGTGAGTGCAAACGTTCGTGTGAAGGACATTTCGTGATTGCAAACGTTCGTGTGAAGGCAATTTCGTGAGTGCAAACGTTCGTGTGAAGGAAATTTCGTGAGTGCAAACGTTTGTGTGAAGGACATTTCGTGAGTGCAAACGTTCGTGTGAAGGAAATTTCGTGATTGCAACCGTTCGTGTGAAGGAAATTTCGTGAGTGCAAACGTTCGTGTGAAGGACATTTCGTGATTGCAAACGTTCGTGTGAAGGCAATTTCGTGAATGCAAACGTTCGTGTGAAGGAAATTTCGTGATTGCAACCGTTCGTGTGAAGGACATTTCGTGAGTGCAAACGTTCGTGTGAAGGACATTTCGTGAGTGCAAACGTTCGTGTGAAGGAAATTTCGTGAGTGCAAACGTTTGTGAGAGGCCAAATTCGTGAGGGCAAACGTTGGTGAGAAGTGACATTTATTATTAAGTATTATTATTATTAAGCGAGTATTAAGCGACATTTATTATTAAGCGAGTATTAAGCTAGTTAGTTTAGAGAGAGAGAGAGAGGAAGGTGGTGAGGTAATGTTTGCTGCTGCCACGTTGGTACCCAGTGGGAGGTGTTGCAGGTGTTGGCAGGTGTTTTATGGCCAGAGTGTGTGTGGGTGAAAAGTGTCTCCGCTAGTGCCACAGTGTTGTTGTTGCCTGGAGGGTCATTGAGGGTTATTTAAGGGTTAGCAGTGTCAATGGTCGAGGATGAGCAGCCGTCCACTGTGGCACCACCGCCAGGAGAGGTGAGGTGAGGGGAGAGCTCAGCTGGCTGGCTGGCTGGCTACCTCGACCCTCCCTCCCTCCGCCCTCGAGTTAAACACATTTCTACCTCTCTCACCACCATTCTCGCTCTTATTACGCTCCCCACGCCTGCTCAAGGTGAGGTGCACGTGTGTAGGTAGGTGTGTGTCACACGTGGAGAAGGTAAAGAGCCTCTTTTGAGTTAGCAGGAACGAGATAAGGAGTCAGGAGGAGAGCGAGGCGGCGGCGATGATCAGCTGTTGATCTTGTTGCCACGTTGCTGGCCAGTGGGAAGTGTTGCGGGTGTTGGCGGGTGTTTTATGGCCACAGTGTGTCGGGGAAAAGTGTCGCTAGTGACACAGTGTTGTTGCATCTAGTGTCACTGAGGGTTAATAAAGGGTTGGTAGTGTACATGGACGAAGATGAGCCGTCCACTGTGGCACCACCGCACACACAGTTGAGGCGAGGGCCGGCTCCCTCCCTCCCTCCGCCGCCTGCAGTTATACACATGTACCGTCCATTCACGCTCTTATTACGCTCCCCACACCTGCTCAACGTAAGGTGCAGGTGTGTAGGTAGGTGTGTGTCACACTTGGAGAAGGTAAAGAGGCACTGTTGAAGTAGGAGCAACGAGATAACGAGTCAGGAGAGAGAGATTGAGGGTCCATCTAGTCAGCCACAATGTGGGAAGACTCACCAACAGAAAACGAGAATATTCAAACCCCACACTCCACCACCCGACATTTTTCGCCACCTTTACCCACACATTTCTCCCAGCCCCGCCCACCTTCCCCACAAACACGCCCACCATCAAATGCACAATCAAAAACCCCACCCACTCCCACCCACCAACCTCCGCCCACTCTCTACACTACGCCCCGCCACCACATAACAACCCACACATTGTGCATAAGGCCTCCCTCTCCTCTACTATATAAAGCCAACAACCCCATCTATATAACTTATCTCCACAAATTAAACTCAAATTATTACACCCAGCGACACCCGACAACCCCCCCCCCCCCCCCACTCCCACCATGCCGCCTCCTCCTCCATCCCACAACAGTTACCTCACTCACTCCACTCTTTCTTTACACCACTACATACATACATACATACATACATACATACATACATACATACATCTCCAAATGTATATATATGTCAGCTAAGGCAGGAACACCTTCCTCACGGCCCCCCCCGCCCCCCCACGGCCCCAGTAAGCCTAGCAGTAGTAGTAGTGTGTGACGTCATCACCGCCTGGTACGGCCCCCCCCCCTCCCCCCCTCCCTTCTGCTGCTCCAACTGTCACACATTTTCAAAATGATTTCTCTATTGGTTTAATATTTATAATTATTATATTGCTTAATATATATTAAATAATAACCTCCCTCCCTCCCTCTGTCTGTCTGTCTGTCTGTCTGTCTGTCTGTCTGTCTGTCTGTCTGTCTGTCTGTCTGTCTGTCTGTCTGTCTGTCTGTCTATCTATCTATCTATCTATCTATCTATCTATCTATCTATCTATCTATCTATCTATCTATCTATCTATCTATCTATCTCTCTCTCTCTCTCTCTCTCTCTCTCTCTCTCTCTCTCTCTCTCTCTCTCTCTCTCTCTCTCTCTCTCTCTCTCTCTCTCTCTCTCTCTCTCTCTCTCTCTCTCTCTCTCCAATTCAAATGACTTAAACCAACCTTATAAACTCATCAAATCGAGTCAGGTTCGGACCTGACTCGATTTTACATCTGTGCGGTTAGGTTTGATGCCTGTGAGCTTAGGTTTGATGCCTGTGAGCTTAGGTTTGATGCCTGTGAGGTTAGAGCGTTCGTGAGAACGAGTTTCGTGAGTGCAAACGTTCGTGTGAACGAGTTTCGTGAGTGCAAACGTTCGTGTGAACGCGTTTCGTGAGTGCAAACGTTCGTGTGACCGAGTTTCGTGAGTGCAAACGTTCAAGTGAAGGAAATTTCGTGAGTGCAAACGGTCGAGTGAAGGAAATTTCGTGTGAAGGAAATTTCGTGAGTGCAAACGTTCGTGTGCAGGACATTTCGTGATTGCAAACGTTCGTGTGAAGGCAATTTCGTGAATGCAAACGTTCGTGTGAAGGAAATTTCGTGATTGCAACCGTTCGTGTGAAGGACATTTCGTGAGTGCAAACGTTCGTGTGAAGGACATTTCGTGAGTGCAAACGTTCGTGTGAAGGACATTTCGTGATTGCAAACGTTCGTGTGAAGGCAATTTCGTGAGTGCAAACGTTCGTGTGAAGGAAATTTCGTGATTGCAACCGTTCGTGTGAAGGAAATTTCGTGAGTGCAAACGTTTGTGTGAAGGACATTTCGTGAGTGCAAACGTTCGTGTGAAGGAAATTTTCGTGAGTGCAAACGTTCGTGTGAAGGACATTTCGTGATTGCAAACGTTCGTGTGAAGGCAATTTCGTGAATGCAAACGTTCGTGTGAAGGAAATTTCGTGATTGCAACCGTTCGTGTGAAGGACATTTCGTGAGTGCAAACGTTCGTGTGAAGGACATTTCGTGAGTGCAAACGTTCGTGTGAAGGAAATTTCGTGAGTGCAAACGTTTGTGAGAGGCCAAATTCGTGAGGGCAAACGTTGGTGAGAAGTGACATTTATTATTAAGTATTATTATTATTAAGCGAGTATTAAGCGACATTTATTATTAAGCGAGTATTAAGCTAGTTAGTTTAGAGAGAGAGAGAGAGGAAGGTGGTGAGGTAATGTTTGCTGCTGCCACGTTGGTACCCAGTGGGAGGTGTTGCAGGTGTTGGCAGGTGTTTTATGGCCAGAGTGTGTGTGGGTGAAAAGTGTCTCCGCTAGTGCCACAGTGTTGTTGTTGCCTGGAGGGTCATTGAGGGTTATTTAAGGGTTAGCAGTGTCAATGGTCGAGGATGAGCAGCCGTCCACTGTGGCACCACCGCCAGGAGAGGTGAGGTGAGGGGAGAGCTCAGCTGGCTGGCTGGCTGGCTACCTCGACCCTCCCTCCCTCCGCCCTCGAGTTAAACACATTTCTACCTCTCTCACCACCATTCTCGCTCTTATTACGCTCCCCACGCCTGCTCAAGGTGAGGTGCACGTGTGTAGGTAGGTGTGTGTCACACGTGGAGAAGGTAAAGAGCCTCTTTTGAGTTAGCAGGAACGAGATAAGGAGTCAGGAGGAGAGCGAGGCGGCGGCGATGATCAGCTGTTGATCTTGTTGCCACGTTGCTGGCCAGTGGGAAGTGTTGCGGGTGTTGGCGGGTGTTTTATGGCCACAGTGTGTCGGGGAAAAGTGTCGCTAGTGACACAGTGTTGTTGCATCTAGTGTCACTGAGGGTTAATAAAGGGTTGGTAGTGTACATGGACGAAGATGAGCCGTCCACTGTGGCACCACCGCACACACAGTTGAGGCGAGGGCCGGCTCCCTCCCTCCCTCCGCCGCCTGCAGTTATACACATGTACCGTCCATTCACGCTCTTATTACGCTCCCCACACCTGCTCAACGTAAGGTGCAGGTGTGTAGGTAGGTGTGTGTCACACTTGGAGAAGGTAAAGAGGCACTGTTGAAGTAGGAGCAACGAGATAACGAGTCAGGAGAGAGAGATTGAGGGTCCATCTAGTCAGCCACAATGTGGGAAGACTCACCAACAGAAAACGAGAATATTCAAACCCCACACTCCACCACCCGACATTTTTCGCCACCTTTACCCACACATTTCTCCCAGCCCCGCCCACCTTCCCCACAAACACGCCCACCATCAAATGCACAATCAAAAACCCCACCCACTCCCACCCACCAACCTCCGCCCACTCTCTACACTACGCCCCGCCACCACATAACAACCCACACATTGTGCATAAGGCCTCCCTCTCCTCTACTATATAAAGCCAACAACCCCATCTATATAACTTATCTCCACAAATTAAACTCAAATTATTACACCCAGCGACACCCGACAACCCTCCCCCCCCCCCCACTCCCACCATGCCGCCTCCTCCTCCATCCCACAACAGTTACCTCACTCACTCCACTCTTTCTTTACACCACTACATACATACATACATACATACATACATACATACATACATACATCTCCAAATGTATATATATGTCAGCTAAGGCAGGAACACCTTCCTCACGGCCCCCCCGCCCCCCCACGGCCCCAGTAAGCCTAGCAGTAGTAGTAGTGTGTGACGTCATCACCGCCTGGTACGGCCCCCCCCCCTCCCCCCCTCCCTTCTGCTGCTCCAACTGTCACACATTTTCAAAATGATTTCTCTATTGGTTTAATATTTATAATTATTATATTGCTTAATATATATTAAATAATAACCTCCCTCCCTCCCTCTGTCTGTCTGTCTGTCTGTCTGTCTGTCTGTCTGTCTGTCTGTCTGTCTGTCTGTCTGTCTGTCTGTCTGTCTGTCTATCTATCTATCTATCTATCTATCTATCTATCTATCTATCTATCTATCTATCTATCTATCTATCTATCTATCTCTCTATCTCTCTCTCTCTCTCTCTCTCTCTCTCTCTCTCTCTCTCTCTCTCTCTCTCTCTCTCTCTCTCTCTCTCTCTCTCTCTCTCTCTCTCTCTCTCTCTCTCTCTCTCTCTCCAATTCAAATGACTTAAACCAACCTTATAAACTCATCAAATCGAGTCAGGTTCGGACCTGACTCGATTTTACATCTGTGCGGTTAGGTTTGATGCCTGTGAGCTTAGGTTTGATGCCTGTGAGGTTAGAGCGTTGAGCCTGTGAGTGCAAACGTTCGTGTGAACGAGTTTCGTGAGTGCAAACGTTCGTGTGAACGAGTTTCGTGAGTGCAAACGTTCGTGTGACCGAGTTTCGTGAGTGCAAACGTTCAGAGTGAAGGAAATTTCGTGAGTGCAAACGGTCGAGTGAAGGAAATTTCGTGTGAAGGAAATTTCGTGAGTGCAAACGTTCGTGTGCAGGACATTTCGTGATTGCAAACGTTCGTGTGAAGGCAATTTCGTGAATGCAAACGTTCGTGTGAAGGAAATTTCGTGATTGCAACCGTTCGTGTGAAGGACATTTCGTGAGTGCAAACGTTCGTGTGAAGGACATTTCGTGAGTGCAAACGTTCGTGTGAAGGACATTTCGTGATTGCAAACGTTCGTGTGAAGGCAATTTCGTGAGTGCAAACGTTCGTGTGAAGGAAATTTCGTGATTGCAACCGTTCGTGTGAAGGAAATTTCGTGAGTGCAAACGTTTGTGTGAAGGACATTTCGTGAGTGCAAACGTTCGTGTGAAGGAAATTTCGTGATTGCAACCGTTCGTGTGAAGGAAATTTCGTGAGTGCAAACGTTCGTGTGAAGGACATTTCGTGATTGCAAACGTTCGTGTGAAGGCAATTTCGTGAATGCAACCGTTCGTGTGAAGGACATTTCGTGAGTGCAAACGTTCGTGTGAAGGACATTTCGTGAGTGCAAACGTTCGTGTGAAGGAAATTTCGTGAGTGCAAACGTTTGTGAGAGGCCAAATTCGTGAGGGCAAACGTTGGTGAGAAGTGACATTTATTATTAAGTATTATTATTATTAAGCGAGTATTAAGCGACATTTATTATTAAGCGAGTATTAAGCTAGTTAGTTTAGAGAGAGAGAGAGAGGAAGGTGGTGAGGTAATGTTTGCTGCTGCCACGTTGGTACCCAGTGGGAGGTGTTGCAGGTGTTGGCAGGTGTTTTATGGCCAGAGTGTGTGTGGGTGAAAAGTGTCTCCGCTAGTGCCACAGTGTTGTTGTTGCCTGGAGGGTCATTGAGGGTTATTTAAGGGTTAGCAGTGTCAATGGTCGAGGATGAGCAGCCGTCCACTGTGGCACCACCGCCAGGAGAGGTGAGGTGAGGGGAGAGCTCAGCTGGCTGGCTGGCTGGCTTACCTCGACCCTCCCTCCCTCCGCCCTCGAGTTAAACACATTTCTACCTCTCTCACCACCATTCTCGCTCTTATTACGCTCCCCACGCCTGCTCAAGGTGAGGTGCACGTGTGTAGGTAGGTGTGTGTCACACGTGGAGAAGGTAAAGAGCCTCTTTTGAGTTAGCAGGAACGAGATAAGGAGTCAGGAGGAGAGCGAGGCGGCGGCGATGATCAGCTGTTGATCTTGTTGCCACGTTGCTGGCCAGTGGGAAGTGTTGCGGGTGTTGGCGGGTGTTTTATGGCCACAGTGTGTCGGGGAAAAGTGTCGCTAGTGACACAGTGTTGTTGCATCTAGTGTCACTGAGGGTTAATAAAGGGTTGGTAGTGTACATGGACGAAGATGAGCCGTCCACTGTGGCACCACCGCACACACAGTTGAGGCGAGGGCCGGCTCCCTCCCTCCCTCCGCCGCCTGCAGTTATACACATGTACCGTCCATTCACGCTCTTATTACGCTCCCCACACCTGCTCAACGTAAGGTGCAGGTGTGTAGGTAGGTGTGTGTCACACTTGGAGAAGGTAAAGAGGCACTGTTGAAGTAGGAGCAACGAGATAACGAGTCAGGAGAGAGAGATTGAGGGTCCATCTAGTCAGCCACAATGTGGGAAGACTCACCAACAGAAAACGAGAATATTCAAACCCCACACTCCACCACCCGACATTTTTCGCCACCTTTACCCACACATTTCTCCCAGCCCCGCCCACCTTCCCCACAAACACGCCCACCATCAAATGCACAATCAAAAACCCCACCCACTCCCACCCACCAACCTCCGCCCACTCTCTACACTACGCCCCGCCACCACATAACAACCCACACATTGTGCATAAGGCCTCCCTCTCCTCTACTATATAAAGCCAACAACCCCATCTATATAACTTATCTCCACAAATTAAACTCAAATTATTACACCCAGCGACACCCGACAACCCTCCCCCCCCCCCCACTCCCACCATGCCGCCTCCTCCTCCATCCCACAACAGTTACCTCACTCACTCCACTCTTTCTTTACACCACTACATACATACATACATACATACATACATACATACATACATACATCTCCAAATGTATATATATGTCAGCTAAGGCAGGAACACCTTCCTCACGGCCCCCCCCGCCCCCCCACGGCCCCAGTAAGCCTAGCAGTAGTAGTAGTGTGTGACGTCATCACCGCCTGGTACGGCCCCCCCCCCTCCCCCCCTCCCTTCTGCTGCTCCAACTGTCACACATTTTCAAAATGATTTCTCTATTGGTTTAATATTTATAATTATTATATTGCTTAATATATATTAAATAATAACCTCCCTCCCTCCCTCTGTCTGTCTGTCTGTCTGTCTGTCTGTCTGTCTGTCTGTCTGTCTGTCTGTCTGTCTGTCTGTCTGTCTGTCTGTCTGTCTATCTATCTATCTATCTATCTATCTATCTATCTATCTATCTATCTATCTATCTATCTATCTATCTATCTATCTCTCTCTCTCTCTCTCTCTCTCTCTCTCTCTCTCTCTCTCTCTCTCTCTCTCTCTCTCTCTCTCTCTCTCTCTCTCTCTCTCTCTCTCTCTCTCTCTCCAATTCAAATGACTTAAACCAACCTTATAAACTCATCAAATCGAGTCAGGTTCGGACCTGACTCGATTTTACATCTGTGCGGTTAGGTTTGATGCCTGTGAGCTTAGGTTTGATGCCTGTGAGGTTAGAGCGTTCGTGAGAACGAGTTTCGTGAGTGCAAACGTTCGTGTGAACGAGTTTCGTGAGTGCAAACGTTCGTGTGAACGCGTTTCGTGAGTGCAAACGTTCGTGTGACCGAGTTTCGTGAGTGCAAACGTTCAAGTGAAGGAAATTTCGTGAGTGCAAACGGTCGAGTGAAGGAAATTTCGTGTGAAGGAAATTTCGTGAGTGCAAACGTTCGTGTGCAGGACATTTCGTGATTGCAAACGTTCGTGTGAAGGCAATTTCGTGAATGCAAACGTTCGTGTGAAGGAAATTTCGTGATTGCAAACGTTCGTGTGAAGGAAATTTCGTGAGTGCAAACGTTCGTGTGAAGGACATTTCGTGATTGCAAACGTTCGTGTGAAGGCAATTTCGTGAATGCAAACGTTCGTGTGAAGGAAATTTCGTGATTGCAACCGTTCGTGTGAAGGACATTTCGTGAGTGCAAACGTTCGTGTGAAGGACATTTCGTGAGTGCAAACGTTCGTGTGAAGGAAATTTCGTGAGTGCAAACGTTTGTGAGAGGCCAAATTCGTGAGGGCAAACGTTGGTGAGAAGTGACATTTATTATTAAGTATTATTATTATTAAGCGAGTATTAAGCGACATTTATTATTAAGCGAGTATTAAGCTAGTTAGTTTAGAGAGAGAGAGAGAGGAAGGTGGTGAGGTAATGTTTGCTGCTGCCACGTTGGTACCCAGTGGGAGGTGTTGCAGGTGTTGGCAGGTGTTTTATGGCCAGAGTGTGTGTGGGTGAAAAGTGTCTCCGCTAGTGCCACAGTGTTGTTGTTGCCTGGAGGGTCATTGAGGGTTATTTAAGGGTTAGCAGTGTCAATGGTCGAGGATGAGCAGCCGTCCACTGTGGCACCACCGCCAGGAGAGGTGAGGTGAGGGGAGAGCTCAGCTGGCTGGCTGGCTGGCTACCTCGACCCTCCCTCCCTCCGCCCTCGAGTTAAACACATTTCTACCTCTCTCACCACCATTCTCGCTCTTATTACGCTCCCCACGCCTGCTCAAGGTGAGGTGCACGTGTGTAGGTAGGTGTGTGTCACACGTGGAGAAGGTAAAGAGCCTCTTTTGAGTTAGCAGGAACGAGATAAGGAGTCAGGAGGAGAGCGAGGCGGCGGCGATGATCAGCTGTTGATCTTGTTGCCACGTTGCTGGCCAGTGGGAAGTGTTGCGGGTGTTGGCGGGTGTTTTATGGCCACAGTGTGTCGGGGAAAAGTGTCGCTAGTGACACAGTGTTGTTGCATCTAGTGTCACT